>NW_026704005.1:0-149000 GCF_958295425.1 Solea solea | reverse complement strand
ATATTTGCATTAAAGAAATGATTGAAAGTAAATCAAGTATTTAAATGGAATATAAAGAGGTGTGTCCTGACTAGGCAGTCTAGTACTATGTTTGTACACTCATTTGGAGTCTTTGGGTCACATTGCCTGGAAGCTATTGAGCTAAAATGCTAATATTTACATTATTAAAATTATAAAAAAAATAAATGAGGTAATTAAATATTAGTTTAATGTCATATGATCAAAATTAAAGTGTTAACGTTCGACTCTACACTTAGATTCAAGTGTTAAGTGTGTTTGCGGTTTGTTTCTGTCTGGTTGTGATGACTTTCTGTTGTACTCACGCCAGTAAACCGAATCCAGTCTGGGGTTTGTAGCAGGTTTGTACTGTAGCAGGTTTGCATTGGTGCTGCAAACAGAGAGTGAGACACAAACATGGGGCTGTGATGGTTTCATTAAAGACAAGAGATGAGAAGAAGACTGGAGTCAGTGAGAAAACAAGGAAACAAAGTAACGTCAAACTTACGTCTGTGATCTGTCAGCATCTCCTCTCCCTCTGGTGCGGCTGTCAACACAGGAGTTTAAATATTGGCACAATGGTCAGCCAATCAGGTGTGAAAGCTTGAAATGTTTGGGGCGGGGCTTATTATTGAAAACATGTGCGCTGTGACTGAGGAGCCTGGTGGTTCAGTGGCTGCGGTGCGCGTTGAGCCGGAGTGTGGATATGGAGTGTGCGCCTGTGTGCCGCGCCACGCCGCGCGGCTTAAGTGAAGACCGACACGCGCCGGGCTGAGGTGGGATCCTGGCGGGGCCGGGCGCACCGCACTTCCTTGTATCTAAAGAAAAAAAGAAAAGAATGCATTTGAAATTGTATTGTAGCTTGAGCATGCACATGAGTTCATTTGTCAATGTGTGCCGTGATTTCATAGCGCTGTCCACGGTGATGAAATGAGCCTCGGTGTCGGCAGCGTCACGGGGCCACCTCATTTTATATTTCCAGATTGTGGCTATGTTTGCACTGAGTGTGTTTCTTTCATTTCAACAATGTAGCCATAATGGTCTCTGGTTTTATGAAGTTAATGTTGAGAATGTATCTTGTCTGCGGGGAATGAGTTACTTCAACTTTAACCATTTAGGAAACCAATTAAGTTTATTAACTCAAACAATTTAAGCATACAAAAGTATTTGATTTGAGTACAAGTAACTCAAGTATTTGTTGTTAAAGTAACTTGGGTAAAGTGCATTGTACTAATTCCATTCAGTTAATGAAAACTACTAAGTATGTGACACTTATGTGAAACGGATTTATCTGAACTGAAATGATCTTCTTTATACAAATGTTAATACTTAAGTTGAATTGACTCTTTTCTTTCTACTAAATCAAATTATTACATTCTACTTCTGACAACTTCAAATGGAGAGCGTAGATCAGTGTGTGAGCCATTACAACCTGATTGTGAGGACCAGAGACACATGGTGAGTTTCAAAGGGAACTCCTGCAGGAACCTGATCTTCATTCACTACTGCCACCAGGGCCACTGCCCATCTTGGGTTGCTTCCAACTCATCCTGAAAAGGGAACAAACACATGTTCAGTGTTTTCAGTGTATTCAGACAAATCATTCAACTTAAAAAAGAAAACATGATGTCATCATCACTACTTGCGATGCAATAGTCAAATAGAAGCACTGTCAATAAAAAGGTAAACATGTTGCATGTATTATTTGTGAAATGTGGCGTTGTTTGTAGTTTAGTGTGTTTCCGCGTTTTCACGGCAGGGATGGCGTCTGCTGAGACGCTGATTCCGCGGCTGCTGTGCGTTTGGCGCTGCGGTGGCGGTACGTGTCGTGTTTGCGCTGACTGTGTGCCCCGCCGCGCGGCTTAAGTGAGGACCGACACGCGCCGGGCCGAGGTGGGATCTCGGTGCCGTGTGCTGTGGCTGCGGTACGTGTCGCAACTGAGGAGCCTGGTGGTTCAGCGGCAGCGGTGCGCCGGAGTGTGGATATGGAGTGGCTCGGGAACAAACACATGTTCAGTGTTTTCAGTGTATTCAGACAAATCATTCAACTTAAAAAAGAAAACATGATGTCATCATCACTACTTGCGATGCAATAGTCAAATAGAAGCACTGTCAATAAAAAGGTAAACATGTTGCATGTATTATTTGTGAAATGTGGCGTTGTTTGTAGTTTAGTGTGTTTCCGCGTTTTCACGGCAGGGATGGCGTCTGCTGAGACGCTGGTTCCGCGGCTGCTGTGCGTTTGGCGCTGCGGCGGCGGTACGTGTCGTGTTTGCGCTGACTGTGTGCCCCGCCGCGCGGCTTAAGCGAGGACCGACACGCGCCGGGCCGAGGTGGGATCTCGGTGCCGTGTGCTGTGGCTGCGGTACGTGTGGCAACTGAGGAGCCTGGTGGTTCAGCGGCTGCGGTGCGCGTCGCGCCGTTGTGCGGATATGGAGGGTGCGCCTGTGCGCTGCGCCACGCCGCGCGGCTTAAGTGAAGACCGACACGCGCCGGGCCGAGGCGGGGCCGGGCGCACCGCACTTTTTTTATGAAGTTAATGTTGAGAATGTATCTTGGATGTATCTCGGTTTGCGCGGGCTCCGTGGCTGCTGTGCGCTCCGTGCGCTCCGCGGCTGCGGTTCCGGTGCCGTGCGCTGCGGCGGCGGTACCTGTCGTAACTGGGGAGCCTTGTGGTTCCGCGGCCGCGGTGCGTGTCCTCACTTAAACTGTGAGGACTGTACTCAGGCCAGTAAACTAACCTGATCTTCATTCACTACTGCCACCAGGGCCACTGCCCCTCTTGGGTTGCTTCCAACTCATCCTGAAAAGGGAACAAACACATGTTCAGTGTTTTCAGTGTATTCAGACAAATCATTCAACTTAAAAAAGAAAACATGATGTCATCATCACTACTTGCGATGCAATAGTCAAATAGAAGCACTGTCAATAAAAAGGTAAACATGTTGCATGTATTATTTGTGAAATGTGGCGTTGTTTGTAGTTTAGTGTGTTTCCGCGTTTTCACGGCAGGGATGGCGTCTGCTGAGACGCTGATTCCGCGGCTGCTGTGCGTTTGGCGCTGCGGTGGCGGTACGTGTCGTGTTTGCGCTGACTGTGTGCCCCGCCGCGCGGCTTAAGTGAGGACCGACACGCGCCGGGCCGAGGTGGGATCTCGGTGCCGTGTGCTGTGGCTGCGGTACGTGTCGCAACTGAGGAGCCTGGTGGTTCAGCGGCAGCGGTGCGCCGGAGTGTGGATATGGAGTGGCTCGGGAACAAACACATGTTCAGTGTTTTCAGTGTATTCAGACAAATCATTCAACTTAAAAAAGAAAACATGATGTCATCATCACTACTTGCGATGCAATAGTCAAATAGAAGCACTGTCAATAAAAAGGTAAACATGTTGCATGTATTATTTGTGAAATGTGGCGTTGTTTGTAGTTTAGTGTGTTTCCGCGTTTTCACGGCAGGGATGGCGTCTGCTGAGACGCTGATTCCGCGGCTGCTGTGCGTTTGGCGCTGCGGTGGCGGTACGTGTCGTATTTGCGCTGACTGTGTGCCCCGCCGCGCGGCTTAAGTGAGGACCGACACGCGCCGGGCCGAGGTGGGATCTCGGTGCCGTGTGCTGTGGCTGCGGTACGTGTCGCAACTGAGGAGCCTGGTGGTTCAGCGGCAGCGGTGCGCCGGAGTGTGGATATGGAGTGGCTCGGGAACAAACACATGTTCAGTGTTTTCAGTGTATTCAGACAAATCATTCAACTTAAAAAAGAAAACATGATGTCATCATCACTACTTGCGATGCAATAGTCAAATAGAAGCACTGTCAATAAAAAGGTAAACATGTTGCATGTATTATTTGTGAAATGTGGCGTTGTTTGTAGTTTAGTGTGTTTCCGCGTTTTCACGGCAGGGATGGCGTCTTCTGAGACGCTGGTTCCGCGGCTGCTGTGCGTTTGGCGCTGCGGCGGCGGTACGTGTCGTGTTTGCGCTGACTGTGTGCCCCGCCGCGCGGCTTAAGTGAGGACCGACACGCGCCGGGCCGAGGTGGGATCTCGGTGCCGTGTGCTGTGGCTGCGGTACGTGTGGCAACTGAGGAGCCTGGTGGTTCAGCGGCTGCGGTGCGCGTCGCGCCGTTGTGCGGATATGGAGGGTGCGCCTGTGCGCTGCGCCACGCCGCGCGGCTTAAGTGAAGACCGACACGCGCCGGGCCGAGGCGGGGCCGGGCGCACCGCACTTTTTTTATGAAGTTAATGTTGAGAATGTATCTTGAATGTATCTCGGTTTGCGCGGGCTCCGTGGCTGCTGTGCGCTCCGTGCGCTCCGCGGCTGCGGTTCCGGTGCCGTGCGCTGCGGCGGCGGTACCTGTCGTAACTGGGGAGCCTTGTGGTTCCGCGGCCGCGGTGCGTGTCCTCACTTAAACTGTGAGGACTGTACTCATGAGTTTATTTGTCAATGTGTGCCGTGATTTCATAGCGCTGTCCACGGTGCTGAAATGAGCCTCGGTGTCGGCAGCGTCACAGGGTGACCTCATTTTATATTTCCAGATTGTGGCTATGTTTGCACTGAGTGTGTTTCTTTAATTTCAACAATGTAGCCATAATGGTCTCCAACAACGGTGAACAAAACAAACGCCACAGAAGCTGCAGTGCAAACTCCACCCACCTATAACTGCAGAGGAAAAACTACATGTCTACTATAAACTGCTTTCTATATTCCTTCCTGGTTGGATTTAAACACACATCTGCCAATTTATTAGGTACACATTTTCTGTTTATGAACACACTGATTGAAGGAGCCAATCACATGGCAGTAAGTCATTGCATTTAGGCAGGTAGACATGATCAGGACGCCCAAATCAAGTTCAAACAGACTATCAGCATTAGGAAGAAAGGTGATTCAAGGAGCTTTTAATGTGGCATGGTTACTGGTAGTATTTTTACAAACTGCTTGCACAACCACGGTGTGACAAACAGAAAATATCCAGTGATGCCATGTTGAGGTCAAAGATCAGCAGAAAGGCCATGCTAAGAAAGCAAAAGGAACTCAAATCAGCGCAACCAAAGTGTGCAGAACACCATCTGAAGGCACAACACATTGAACCTTGCCGAAAAATGACTGCCTCCGACGGGAACGCGCATCGGTTAAGAGGTAGTGAGCGTAGGTCTACTGGTAGATATAATACTGTATACAGGGTACACCCTATAAGTCGTTGTTTGAAGGAGCGATACTGACCAAATTCATTGTACATGCACCTGTTTTCCTCGACTGCTAATGCTGAAAAGATAGAGAATGTAAGCCCTAACAATCCAGAGTTACAGGGTGCAGTCACTTCTCGGCAGGCCCTGCCGAAATGTGACAGCACCCTGTAACTCTTTATTGCAAGAAGCAATATTGACCAAATTCACTGTACATGCACCTGGTTTCCTCTACTTTCCTCTCCTCTACTGATTCTTCCAATTAGCCACTCACAGTGTGACTCCTGGCTGCTGAGTTAGTTAGCACCAGTTAGTTACTAGAAACCCAAGCCTTTTTAGATGATTTATATTAATAAATACACCATTAAATAACGACTTAAGTGTCATTAATTATTTAAATTAATAAATAGCCTTTTCAATAATTACTTACATCACATTGGTTTTCTTAGGTTACAAAATACTGACCTGGGTTTTTTTCGTCATCACTTAGTAACAATAATAATAATAATAATAATAATAATAATAATAATAATAATAATAATATTCAGTGGAGCTCCACTTCAGGTTTTACTTGATACTCATTCCAAACTAAATGTTTATTTAAATATTAGTTTAAATGTCATATGATAAAAAAAAGTGTTAAAGTTTGAGTGTACACTTACAATTAAGTGTTAAGTGTGTTTGTTTCTGTTTGGTTGTGATGAGTTTCTGTTGTACTCACACCATCAAACCGAATCCAGTTCAGTCCGTCCATGAATACCAGTCCGGGTTTTGTAGCAGGTTTGCGTTGATGCTGCAAACAGAGAGTGAGACACAAACAGGTGACTGTGATCGTTTCATTAAAGACAAGAGATGAGAAGAAGACTGATGTCAGTGAATAAACAAGGAAACAAAGTAACGTCAAACTTACATCTGTGATCTGTCCCTCTGGTGCGGCTGTCAACACAGGAGTTTAAATATTGGCACAATGGTCAGCCAATCAGGTGTGAAAGCTTGAAATGTTTGGGGCGGGGCTTATTATTGAAAACATGTGCGCTGTGACTGAGGAGCCTGGTGGTTCAGTGGCTGCGGTGCGCGTTGAGCCGGAGTGTGGATATGGAGTGTGCGCCTGTGTGCCGCGCCACGCCGCGCGGCTTAAGTGAAGACCGACACGCGCCGGGCTGAGGTGGGATCCTGGCGGGGCCGGGCGCACCGCACTTCCTTGTATCTAAAAAAAAAGAAGAAAAGAATGCATTTGAAATTGTATTGTAGCTTGAGCATGCACATGAGTTAATTTGTCAATGTGTGCCGTGATTTCATAGCGCTGTCCACGGTGATGAAATGAGCCTCGGTGTCGGCAGGGTCACGGGGCCACCTCATTTTATATTTCCAGATTGTGGCTATGTTTGCACTGAGTGTGTTTCTTTCATTTCAACAATGTAGCCATAATGGTCTCTGGTTTTATGAAGTTAATGTTGAGAATGTATCTTGTCTGCGGGGAATGAGTTACTTCAACTTTAACCATTTAGGAAACCAATTAAGTTTATTAACTCAAACAATTTAAGCATACAAAAGTATTTGATTTGAGTACAAGTAACTCAAGTATTTGTTGTTAAAGTAACTTGGGTAAAGTGCATTGTACTAATTCCATTCAGTTAATGAAAACTACTAAGTATGTGACACTTATGTGAAACGGATTTATCTGAACTGAAATGATCTTCTTTATACAAATGTTAATACTTAAGTTGAATTGACTCTTTTCTTTCTACTAAATCAAATTATTACATTCTACTTCTGACAACTTCAAATGGAGAGCGTAGATCAGTGTGTGAGCCATTACAACCTGATTGTGAGGACCAGAGACACATGGTGAGTTTCAAAGGGAACTCCTGCAGGAACCTGATCTTCATTCACTACTGCCACCAGGGCCACTGCCCCTCTTGGGGCTGCTTCCAACTCATCCTGAAAAGGGAACAAACACATGTTCAGTGTTTTCAGTGTATTCAGACAAATCATTCAACTTAAAAAAGAAAACATGATGTCATCATCACTACTTGCGATGCAATAGTCAAATAGAAGCACTGTCAATAAAAAGGTAAACATGTTGCATGTATTAGTTGTGAAATGTGGCGTTACACTGTACTCACATCTTATACCAAACTGAGAATACAAGTGCGTGTCCTCACTTAAACTGTGAGGACTGTACTCACGCCAGTAAACCGAATCCAGTCTGGGGTTTGTAGCAGGTTTGTAGGTTTGTGCGCCACGCCGCGCGACTTAAGTGAAGACCGACACGCGCCAGGCCGAGGTGGGATCTCGGCAGGGCTGGGCGCTGTGGCTGCGGTACGTGTCGCAACTGAGGAGCCTGGTGGTTCAGCGGCTGCAGTGCGCGTCGCGCCGGAGTGTGGATATGGAGGGTGCGCCGCGGCTTAAGTGAAGACCGACACGCGCCGGGCCGCACCGCACTTCCTTGTATCTTAATAAAAAGAAAAGAATGCATTTGAAATTGTATTGTAGCTTGAGCATGCGCATGATTTTATTTGTCAATGTGTGCCGTGATTTCATAGCGCTGTCCACGGTGCTGAAATGAGCCTCGCTGTCATATTAAAACTCTTTTCCAGATGAGGCATTGCTACAACAATGACTTTGACAGTGTGTGGGTGTCACCATCCTCTTTCACTCACTTGAGCTTCACTAAAGAGTGCAGGTCGTCTCTCTTTTAGTTCGGCAAGGAGGAGCTGAATTCACAGTTTCTTCATGCCCGAGTGCTGCATATGTTGATGGAGACCTGTGACATAAAACACAAAGAGCTACTGATGGTGCTACGTCTGTTTTTCACTAGACTACTCATAGATATCAGTACATCAACTGACAGTTAATGTATTATTTATTTGAACTTACAATTGTACATTTATATTCAAATACATACACAAATATGAAAGAACTGTACACTATAGTGGCGGTGATTGACTGAACATCATATGTTGGGTGCACATTTAAACACAGGATCCAGGCAGCTTTCCAAGTTGCAATATTTTATTTCCAAGTAAACGGTAGTCGGTGATGAGGGGTAATGGTGGATGATTCTGTCTATATGAAAATGATAAAGGAAATATTACAATCTAGAAAGTATCAAATATACAATAAGAAATGAGGTTGTCTTAGACTAACATCAATAATACATCCACTCTTACTTTCCTCTCTTTAGCAAAGGATTAAACTCAGGAATCTAGTATAATGACACACAAGCAATAAGTAAGTCTTCATACAAGATGTAGTATCAACCAAATGAATCATTAAATGAGTGAACGTCCATAAAACTCACAGCCAGTGTCCCTTTGTTCTCGTGGATTGTTTGGAGGGAAAATAGGGGGGTCAAAGGGCGGAAGGGGCGGGTTATATAGGATTAGGGGTGTGGTCCAGGTAGGTGGGCCAGTGATGAGGCAGGTGAGGAGGAGACTTGGGATTTTAACAAATACATATACAATGGCCGTGCCACTTTAATATAAACCTAAAATTCGAAGGTAAAATCAATTATTAGTAATAATATACAAAGTGTTTACATTAAAAACAAAGTAACATGTCAACCACAAATCTATGGATCACACCAAGCATCTGAGAGACGTCTGAGCCAGAGGATCATTTCATCAGGACAGGCCGAGGTAACGCTGCTCTGCCCTGGGCACTGTGAGCACCGAGCGTCCGCAGAGGCGGAGCTGATCACCTTCGACAACGTACCGCGCTGAAATCAGTTCCAGGTTGGATATTCAACAGACATTCGCTCCAGATCCAACGGCACCCTCCTCCTTCTCCACCCCGAGATAGGTGCACGATCACGGCTTGTACAAAGTCCGACCCATCGCTCTCAACAACCGGGGTCTCATTTAGGGACCATCAACGAATTACCGTTAAAAATGGATTAAAAAAAATTATGGGAGGTACTAAAATGGAATAAAAAGAGGTGTGTCCTGACTAGGCAGTCTAGTTCTATGTTGCTGCACCGTTTTGGAATCTTTAGGGTCACATGGCCTGGACGCGATTGAGATAAAATGCTAATATTTGCATTAAAGAAATGATTGAAAGTAAATCAAGTATTTAAATGGAATATAAAGAGGTGTGTCCTGACTAGGCAGTCTAGTACTATGTTTGTACACTCACTTGGAGTCTTTGGGTCACATTGCCTGGAAGCTATTGAGCTAAAATGCTAATATTTACATTATTAAAATTATAAAAAAAATAAATGAGGTAATTAAATATTAGTTTAATGTCATATGATCAAAATTAAAGTGTTAACGTTCGACTCTACACTTAGATTCAAGTGTTAAGTGTGTTTGCGGTTTGTTTCTGTCTGGTTGTGATGACTTTCTGTTGTACTCACGCCAGTAAACCGAATCCAGTCTGGGGTTTGTAGCAGGTTTGTACTGTAGCAGGTTTGCATTGGTGCTGCAAACAGAGAGTGAGACACAAACATGGGACTGTGATGGTTTCATTAAAGACAAGAGATGAGAAGAAGACTGGAGTCAGTGAGAAAACAAGGAAACAAAGTAACGTCAAACTTACGTCTGTGATCTGTCAGCATCTCCTCTCCCTCTGGTGCGGCTGTCAACACAGGAGTTTAAATATTGGCACAATGGTCAGCCAATCAGGTGTGAAAGCTTGAAATGTTTGGGGCGGGGCTTATTATTGAAAACATGTGCGCTGTGACTGAGGAGCCTGGTGGTTCAGTGGCTGCGGTGCGCGTTGAGCCGGAGTGTGGATATGGAGTGTGCGCCTGTGTGCCGCGCCACGCCAGGCCGCGGCTTAAGTGAAGACCGACACGCGCCGGGCTGAGGTGGGATCCTGGCGGGGCCGGGCGCACCGCACTTCCTTGTATTTAAAGAAAAAAAGAAAAGAATGCATTTGAAATTGTATTGTAGCTTGAGCATGCACATGAGTTCATTTGTCAATGTGTGCCGTGATTTCATAGCGCTGTCCACGGTGATGAAATGAGCCTCGGTGTCGGCAGGGTCACGGGGCCACCTCATTTTATATTTCCAGATTGTGGCTATGTTTGCACTGAGTGTGTTTCTTTCATTTCAACAATGTAGCCATAATGGTCTCTGGTTTTATGAAGTTAATGTTGAGAATGTATCTTGTCTGCGGGGAATGAGTTACTTCAACTTTAACCATTTAGGAAACCAATTAAGTTTATTAACTCAAACAATTTAAGCATACAAAAGTATTTGATTTGAGTACAAGTAACTCAAGTATTTGTTGTTAAAGTAACTTGGGTAAAGTGCATTGTACTAATTCCATTCAGTTAATGAAAACTACTAAGTATGTGACACTTATGTGAAACGGATTTATCTGAACTGAAATGATCTTCTTTATACAAATGTTAATACTTAAGTTGAATTGACTCTTTTCTTTCTACTAAATCAAATTATTACATTCTACTTCTGACAACTTCAAATGGAGAGCGTAGATCAGTGTGTGAGCCATTACAACCTGATTGTGAGGACCAGAGACACATGGTGAGTTTCAAAGGGAACTCCTGCAGGAACCTGATCTTCATTCACTACTGCCACCAGGGCCACTGCCCCTCTTGGGGCTGCTTCCAACTCATCCTGAAAAGGGAACAAACACATGTTCAGTGTTTTCAGTGTATTCAGACAAATCATTCAACTTAAAAAAGAAAACATGATGTCATCATCACTACTTGCGATGCAATAGTCAAATAGAAGCACTGTCAATAAAAAGGTAAACATGTTGCATGTATTAGTTGTGAAATGTGGCGTTACACTGTACTCACATCTTATACCAAACTGAGAATACAAGTGCGTGTCCTCACTTAAACTGTGAGGACTGTACTCACGCCAGTAAACCGAATCCAGTCTGGGGTTTGTAGCAGGTTTGTAGGTTTGTGCGCCACGCCGCGCGACTTAAGTGAAGACCGACACGCGCCAGGCCGAGGTGGGATCTCGGCAGGGCTGGGCGCTGTGGCTGCGGTACGTGTCGCAACTGAGGAGCCTGGTGGTTCAGCGGCTGCAGTGCGCGTCGCGCCGGAGTGTGGATATGGAGGGTGCGCCGCGGCTTAAGTGAAGACCGACACGCGCCGGGCCGCACCGCACTTCCTTGTATCTTAATAAAAAGAAAAGAATGCATTTGAAATTGTATTGTAGCTTGAGCATGCGCATGATTTTATTTGTCAATGTGTGCCGTGATTTCATAGCGCTGTCCACGGTGCTGAAATGAGCCTCGCTGTCATATTAAAACTCTTTTCCAGATGAGGCATTGCTACAACAATGACTTTGACAGTGTGTGGGTGTCACCATCCTCTTTCACTCACTTGAGCTTCACTAAAGAGTGCAGGTCGTCTCTCTTTTAGTTCGGCAAGGAGGAGCTGAATTCACAGTTTCTTCATGCCCGAGTGCTGCATATGTTGATGGAGACCTGTGACATAAAACACAAAGAGCTACTGATGGTGCTACGTCTGTTTTTCACTAGACTACTCATAGATATCAGTACATCAACTGACAGTTAATGTATTATTTATTTGAACTTACAATTGTACATTTATATTCAAATACATACACAAATATGAAAGAACTGTACACTATAGTGGCGGTGATTGACTGAACATCATATGTTGGGTGCACATTTAAACACAGGATCCAGGCAGCTTTCCAAGTTGCAATATTTTATTTCCAAGTAAACGGTAGTCGGTGATGAGGGGTAATGGTGGATGATTCTGTCTATATGAAAATGATAAAGGAAATATTACAATCTAGAAAGTATCAAATATACAATAAGAAATGAGGTTGTCTTAGACTAACATCAATAATACATCCACTCTTACTTTCCTCTCTTTAGCAAAGGATTAAACTCAGGAATCTAGTATAATGACACACAAGCAATAAGTAAGTCTTCATACAAGATGTAGTATCAACCAAATGAATCATTAAATGAGTGAACGTCCATAAAACTCACAGCCAGTGTCCCTTTGTTCTCGTGGATTGTTTGGAGGGAAAATAGGGGGGTCAAAGGGCGGAAGGGGCGGGTTATATAGGATTAGGGGTGTGGTCCAGGTAGGTGGGCCAGTGATGAGGCAGGTGAGGAGGAGACTTGGGATTTTAACAAATACATATACAATGGCCGTGCCACTTTAATATAAACCTAAAATTCGAAGGTAAAATCAATTATTAGTAATAATATACAAAGTGTTTACATTAAAAACAAAGTAACATGTCAACCACAAATCTATGGATCACACCAAGCATCTGAGAGACGTCTGAGCCAGAGGATCATTTCATCAGGACAGGCCGAGGTAACGCTGCTCTGCCCTGGGCACTGTGAGCACCGAGCGTCCGCAGAGGCGGAGCTGATCACCTTCGACAACGTACCGCGCTGAAATCAGTTCCAGGTTGGATATTCAACAGACATTCGCTCCAGATCCAACGGCACCCTCCTCCTTCTCCACCCCGAGATAGGTGCACGATCACGGCTTGTACAAAGTCCGACCCATCGCTCTCAACAACCGTGGTCTCATTTAGGGACCATCAACGAATTACCGTTAAAAATGGATTAAAAAAAATTATGGGAGGTACTAAAATGGAATAAAAAGAGGTGTGTCCTGACTAGGCAGTCTAGTTCTATGTTGCTGCACTGTTTTGGAATCTTTAGGGTCACATGGCCTGGACGCGATTGAGATAAAATGCTAATATTTGCATTAAAGAAATGATTGAAAGTAAATCAAGTATTTAAATGGAATATAAAGAGGTGTGTCCTGACTAGGCAGTCTAGTACTATGTTTGTACACTCACTTGGAGTCTTTGGGTCACATTGCCTGGAAGCTATTGAGCTAAAATGCTAATATTTACATTATTAAAATTATAAAAAAAATAAATGAGGTAATTAAATATTAGTTTAATGTCATATGATCAAAATTAAAGTGTTAACGTTCGACTCTACACTTAGATTCAAGTGTTAAGTGTGTTTGCGGTTTGTTTCTGTCTGGTTGTGATGACTTTCTGTTGTACTCACGCCAGTAAACCGAATCCAGTCTGGGGTTTGTAGCAGGTTTGTACTGTAGCAGGTTTGCATTGGTGCTGCAAACAGAGAGTGAGACACAAACATGGGGCTGTGATGGTTTCATTAAAGACAAGAGATGAGAAGAAGACTGGAGTCAGTGAGAAAACAAGGAAACAAAGTAACGTCAAACTTACGTCTGTGATCTGTCAGCATCTCCTCTCCCTCTGGTGCGGCTGTCAACACAGGAGTTTAAATATTGGCACAATGGTCAGCCAATCAGGTGTGAAAGCTTGAAATGTTTGGGGCGGGGCTTATTATTGAAAACATGTGCGCTGTGACTGAGGAGCCTGGTGGTTCAGTGGCTGCGGTGCGCGTTGAGCCGGAGTGTGGATATGGAGTGTGCGCCTGTGTGCCGCGCCACGCCGCGCGGCTTAAGTGAAGACCGACACGCGCCGGGCTGAGGTGGGATCCTGGCGGGGCCGGGCGCACCGCACTTCCTTGTATCTAAAGAAAAAAAGAAAAGAATGCATTTGAAATTGTATTGTAGCTTGAGCATGCACATGAGTTCATTTGTCAATGTGTGCCGTGATTTCATAGCGCTGTCCACGGTGATGAAATGAGCCTCGGTGTCGGCAGCGTCACGGGGCCACCTCATTTTATATTTCCAGATTGTGGCTATGTTTGCACTGAGTGTGTTTCTTTCATTTCAACAATGTAGCCATAATGGTCTCTGGTTTTATGAAGTTAATGTTGAGAATGTATCTTGTCTGCGGGGAATGAGTTACTTCAACTTTAACCATTTAGGAAACCAATTAAGTTTATTAACTCAAACAATTTAAGCATACAAAAGTATTTGATTTGAGTACAAGTAACTCAAGTATTTGTTGTTAAAGTAACTTGGGTAAAGTGCATTGTACTAATTCCATTCAGTTAATGAAAACTACTAAGTATGTGACACTTATGTGAAACGGATTTATCTGAACTGAAATGATCTTCTTTATACAAATGTTAATACTTAAGTTGAATTGACTCTTTTCTTTCTACTAAATCAAATTATTACATTCTACTTCTGACAACTTCAAATGGAGAGCGTAGATCAGTGTGTGAGCCATTACAACCTGATTGTGAGGACCAGAGACACATGGTGAGTTTCAAAGGGAACTCCTGCGGTGCGCGTCGCGCCGTTGTGCGGATATGGAGGGTGCGCCTGTGCGCTGCGCCACGCCGCGCGGCTTAAGTGAAGACCGACACGCGCCGGGCCGAGGCGGGGCCGGGCGCACCGCACTTTTTTTATGAAGTTAATGTTGAGAATGTATCTTGAATGTATCTCGGTTTGCGCGGGCTCCGTGGCTGCTGTGCGCTCCGTGCGCTCCGCGGCTGCGGTTCCGGTGTCGTGCGCTGCAGCGGCGGTACCTGTCGTAACTGGGGAGCCTTGTGGTTCCGCGGCCGCGGTGCGTGTCCTCACTTAAACTGTGAGGACTGTACTGAGGCCAGTAAACTAACCTGATCTTCATTCACTACTGCCACCAGGGCCACTGCCCCTCTTGGGTTGCTTCCAACTCATCCTGAAAAGGGAACAAACACATGTTCAGTGTTTTCAGTGTATTCAGACAAATCATTCAACTTAAAAAAGAAAACATGATGTCATCATCACTACTTGCGATGCAATAGTCAAATAGAAGCACTGTCAATAAAAAGGTAAACATGTTGCATGTATTATTTGTGAAATGTGGCGTTGTTTGTAGTTTAGTGTGTTTCCGCGTTTTCACGGCAGGGATGGCGTCTGCTGAGACGCTGATTCCGCGGCTGCTGTGCGTTTGGCGCTGCGGTGGCGGTACGTGTCGTGTTTGCGCTGACTGTGTGCCCCGCCGCGCGGCTTAAGTGAGGACCGACACGCGCCGGGCCGAGGTGGGATCTCGGTGCCGTGTGCTGTGGCTGCGGTACGTGTCGCAACTGAGGAGCCTGGTGGTTCAGCGGCAGCGGTGCGCCGGAGTGTGGATATGGAGTGGCTCGGGAACAAACACATGTTCAGTGTTTTCAGTGTATTCAGACAAATCATTCAACTTAAAAAAGAAAACATGATGTCATCATCACTACTTGCGATGCAATAGTCAAATAGAAGCACTGTCAATAAAAAGGTAAACATGTTGCATGTATTATTTGTGAAATGTGGCGTTGTTTGTAGTTTAGTGTGTTTCCGCGTTTTCACGGCAGGGATGGCGTCTGCTGAGACGCTGGTTCCGCGGCTGCTGTGCGTTTGGCGCTGCGGCGGCGGTACGTGTCGTGTTTGCGCTGACTGTGTGCCCCGCCGCGCGGCTTAAGTGAGGACCAACACGCGCCGGGCCGAGGTGGGATCTCGGTGCCGTGTGCTGTGGCTGCGGTACGTGTGGCAACTGAGGAGCCTGGTGGTTCAGCGGCTGCGGTGCGCGTCGCGCCGTTGTGCGGATATGGAGGGTGCGCCTGTGCGCTGCGCCACGCCGCGCGGCTTAAGTGAAGACCGACACGCGCCGGGCCGAGGCGGGGCCGGGCGCACCGCACTTTTTTTATGAAGTTAATGTTGAGAATGTATCTTGAATGTATCTCGGTTTGCGCGGGCTCCGTGGCTGCTGTGCGCTCCGTGCGCTCCGCGGCTGCGGTTCCGGTGCCGTGCGCTGCAGCGGCGGTACCTGTCGTAACTGGGGAGCCTTGTGGTTCCGCGGCCGCGGTGCGTGTCCTCACTTAAACTGTGAGGACTGTACTGAGGCCAGTAAACTAACCTGATCTTCATTCACTACTGCCACCAGGGCCACTGCCCCTCTTGGGTTGCTTCCAACTCATCCTGAAAAGGGAACAAACACATGTTCAGTGTTTTCAGTGTATTCAGACAAATCATTCAACTTAAAAAAGAAAACATGATGTCATCATCACTACTTGCGATGCAATAGTCAAATAGAAGCACTGTCAATAAAAAGGTAAACATGTTGCATGTATTATTTGTGAAATGTGGCGTTGTTTGTAGTTTAGTGTGTTTCCGCGTTTTCACGGCAGGGATGGCGTCTGCTGAGACGCTGATTCCGCGGCTGCTGTGCGTTTGGCGCTGCGGTGGCGGTACGTGTCGTGTTTGCGCTGACTGTGTGCCCCGCCGCGCGGCTTAAGTGAGGACCGACACGCGCCGGGCCGAGGTGGGATCTCGGTGCCGTGTGCTGTGGCTGCGGTACGTGTCGCAACTGAGGAGCCTGGTGGTTCAGCGGCAGCGGTGCGCCGGAGTGTGGATATGGAGTGGCTCGGGAACAAACACATGTTCAGTGTTTTCAGTGTATTCAGACAAATCATTCAACTTAAAAAAGAAAACATGATGTCATCATCACTACTTGCGATGCAATAGTCAAATAGAAGCACTGTCAATAAAAAGGTAAACATGTTGCATGTATTATTTGTGAAATGTGGCGTTGTTTGTAGTTTAGTGTGTTTCCGCGTTTTCACGGCAGGGATGGCGTCTGCTGAGACGCTGGTTCCGCGGCTGCTGTGCGTTTGGCGCTGCGGCGGCGGTACGTGTCGTGTTTGCGCTGACTGTGTGCCCCGCCGCGTGGCTTAAGTGAGGACCGACACGCGCCGGGCCGAGGTGGGATCTCGGTGCCGTGTGCTGTGGCTGCGGTACGTGTGGCAACTGAGGAGCCTGGTGGTTCAGCGGCTGCGGTGCGCGTCGCGCCGTTGTGCGGATATGGAGGGTGCGCCTGTGCGCTGCGCCACGCCGCGCGGCTTAAGTGAAGACCGACACGCGCCGGGCCGAGGCGGGGCCGGGCGCACCGCACTTTTTTTATGAAGTTAATGTTGAGAATGTATCTTGAATGTATCTCGGTTTGCGCGGGCTCCGTGGCTGCTGTGCGCTCCGTGCGCTCCGCGGCTGCGGTTCCGGTGCCGTGCGCTGCGGCGGCGGTACCTGTCGTAACTGGGGAGCCTGGTGGTTCCGCGGCCGCGGTGCGTGTCCTCACTTAAACTGTGAGGACTGTACTCATGAGTTTATTTGTCAATGTGTGCCGTGATTTCATAGCGCTGTCCACGGTGCTGAAATGAGCCTCGGTGTCGGCAGCGTCACAGGGTGACCTCATTTTATATTTCCAGATTGTGGCTATGTTTGCACTGAGTGTGTTTCTTTAATTTCAACAATGTAGCCATAATGGTCTCCAACAACGGTGAACAAAACAAACGCCACAGAAGCTGCAGTGCAAACTCCACCCACCTATAGCTGCAGAGGAAAAACTACATGTCTACTATAAACTGCTTTCTATATTCCTTCCTGGTTGGATTTAAACACACATCTGCCAATTTATTAGGTACACATTTTCTGTTTATGAACACACTGATTGAAGGAGCCAATCACATGGCAGTAAGTCATTGCATTTAGGCAGGTAGACATGATCAGGACGCCCAAATCAAGTTCAAACAGACTATCAGCATTAGGAAGAAAGGTGATTCAAGGAGCTTTTAATGTGGCATGGTTACTGGTAGTATTTTTACAAACTGCTTGCACAACCACGGTGTGACAAACAGAAAATATCCAGTGATGCCATGTTGAGGTCAAAGATCAGCAGAAAGGCCATGCTAAGAAAGCAAAAGGAACTCAAATCAGCGCAACCAAAGTGTGCAGAACACCATCTGAAGGCACAACACATTGAACCTTGCCGAAAAATGACTGCCTCCGACGGGAACGCGCATCGGTTAAGAGGTAGTGAGCGTAGGTCTACTGGTAGATATAATACTGTATACAGGGTACACCCTATAAGTCGTTGTTTGAAGGAGCGATACTGACCAAATTCATTGTACATGCACCTGTTTTCCTCGACTGCTAATGCTGAAAAGATAGAGAATGTAAGCCCTAACAATCCAGAGTTACAGGGTGCAGTCACTTCTCGGCAGGCCCTGCCGAAATGTGACAGCACCCTGTAACTCTTTATTGCAAGAAGCAATATTGACCAAATTCACTGTACATGCACCTGGTTTCCTCTACTTTCCTCTCCTCTACTGATTCTTCCAATCGGCCACTCACAGTGTGACTCCTGGCTGCTGAGTTAGTTAGCACCAGTTAGTTACTAGAAACCCAAGCCTTTTTAGATGATTTATATTAATAAATACACCATTAAATAATGACTTCAGTGTCATTAATTATTTAAATTAATAAATAGCCTTTTCAATAATTACTTACATCACATTGGTTTTCTTAGGTTACAAAATACTAACCTGGGTTTTTTTCGTCATCACTTAGTAACAACAATAATAATAATAAAAATAATAATAATAATAATAAGAATAATATTCAGTGGAGCTCCACTTCAGGTTTTACTTGATACTCATTCCAAACTAAATGTTTATTTAAATATTAGTTTAAATGTCATATGATAAAAAAAAAGTGTTAAAGTTTGAGTGTACACTTACAATTAAGTGTTAAGTGTGTTTGTTTCTGTTTGGTTGTGATGAGTTTCTGTTGTACTCACACCAGCAAACCAAATCCAGTTCAGTCCGTCCATGAATACCAGTCCGGGTTTTGTAGCAGGTTTGCGTTGATGCTGCAAACAGAGAGTGAGACACAAACAGGTGACTGTGATCGTTTCATTAAAGACAAGAGATGAGAAGAAGACTGATGTCAGTGAAGAAACAAGGAAACAAAGTAACGTCAAACTTACATCTGTGATCTGTCCCTCTGGTGCGGCTGTCAACACAGGAGTTTAAATATTGGCACAATGGTCAGCCAATCAGGTGTGAAAGCTTGAAATGTTTGGGGCGGGGCTTATTATTGAAAACATGTGCGCTGTGACTGAGGAGCCTGGTGGTTCAGTGGCTGCGGTGCGCGTTGAGCCGGAGTGTGGATATGGAGTGTGCGCCTGTGTGCCGCGCCACGCCGCGCGGCTTAAGTGAAGACCGACACGCGCCGGGCTGAGGTGGGATCCTGGCGGGGCCGGGCGCACCGCACTTCCTTGTATCTAAAAAAAAAGAAGAAAAGAATGCATTTGAAATTGTATTGTAGCTTGAGCATGCACATGAGTTCATTTGTCAATGTGTGCCGTGATTTCATAGCGCTGTCCACGGTGATGAAATGAGCCTCGGTGTCGGCAGGGTCACGGGGCCACCTCATTTTATATTTCCAGATTGTGGCTATGTTTGCACTGAGTGTGTTTCTTTCATTTCAACAATGTAGCCATAATGGTCTCTGGTTTTATGAAGTTAATGTTGAGAATGTATCTTGTCTGCGGGGAATGAGTTACTTCAACTTTAACCATTTAGGAAACCAATTAAGTTTATTAACTCAAACAATTTAAGCATACAAAAGTATTTGATTTGAGTACAAGTAACTCAAGTATTTGTTGTTAAAGTAACTTGGGTAAAGTGCATTGTACTAATTCCATTCAGTTAATGAAAACTACTAAGTATGTGACACTTATGTGAAACGGATTTATCTGAACTGAAATGATCTTCTTTATACAAATGTTAATACTTAAGTTGAATTGACTCTTTTCTTTCTACTAAATCAAATTATTACATTCTACTTCTGACAACTTCAAATGGAGAGCGTAGATCAGTGTGTGAGCCATTACAACCTGATTGTGAGGACCAGAGACACATGGTGAGTTTCAAAGGGAACTCCTGCAGGAACCTGATCTTCATTCACTACTGCCACCAGGGCCACTGCCCCTCTTGGGGCTGCTTCCAACTCATCCTGAAAAGGGAACAAACACATGTTCAGTGTTTTCAGTGTATTCAGACAAATCATTCAACTTAAAAAAGAAAACATGATGTCATCATCACTACTTGCGATGCAATAGTCAAATAGAAGCACTGTCAATAAAAAGGTAAACATGTTGCATGTATTAGTTGTGAAATGTGGCGTTACACTGTACTCACATCTTATACCAAACTGAGAATACAAGTGCGTGTCCTCACTTAAACTCTGAGGACTGTACTCACGCCAGTAAACCGAATCCAGTCTGGGGTTTGTAGCAGGTTTGTAGGTTTGTGCGCCACGCCGCGCGACTTAAGTGAAGACCGACACGCGCCAGGCCGAGGTGGGATCTCGGCAGGGCTGGGCGCTGTGGCTGCGGTACGTGTCGCAACTGAGGAGCCTGGTGGTTCAGCGGCTGCAGTGCGCGTCGCGCCGGAGTGTGGATATGGAGGGTGCGCCGCGGCTTAAGTGAAGACCGACACGCGCCGGGCCGCACCGCACTTCCTTGTATCTTAATAAAAAGAAAAGAATGCATTTGAAATTGTATTGTAGCTTGAGCATGCGCATGATTTTATTTGTCAATGTGTGCCGTGATTTCATAGCGCTGTCCACGGTGCTGAAATGAGCCTCGCTGTCATATTAAAACTCTTTTCCAGATGAGGCATTGCTACAACAATGACTTTGACAGTGTGTGGGTGTCACCATCCTCTTTCACTCACTTGAGCTTCACTAAAGAGTGCAGGTCGTCTCTCTTTTAGTTCGGCAAGGAGGAGCTGAATTCACAGTTTCTTCATGCCCGAGTGCTGCATATGTTGATGGAGACCTGTGACATAAAACACAAAGAGCTACTGATGGTGCTACGTCTGTTTTTCACTAGACTACTCATAGATATCAGTACATCAACTGACAGTTAATGTATTATTTATTTGAACTTACAATTGTACATTTATACTCAAATACATACACAAATATGAAAGAACTGTACACTATAGTGGCGGTGATTGACTGAACATCATATGTTGGGTGCACATTTAAACACAGGATCCAGGCAGCTTTCCAAGTTGCAATATTTTATTTCCAAGTAAACGGTAGTCGGTGATGAGGGGTAATGGTGGATGATTCTGTCTATATGAAAATGATAAAGGAAATATTACAATCTAGAAAGTATCAAATATACAATAAGAAATGAGGTTGTCTTAGACTAACATCAATAATACATCCACTCTTACTTTCCTCTCTTTAGCAAAGGATTAAACTCAGGAATCTAGTATAATGACACACAAGCAATAAGTAAGTCTTCATACAAGATGTAGTATCAACCAAATGAATCATTAAATGAGTGAACGTCCATAAAACTCACAGCCAGTGTCCCTTTGTTCTCGTGGATTGTTTGGAGGGAAAATAGGGGGGTCAAAGGGCGGAAGGGGCGGGTCATATAGGATTAGGGGTGTGGTCCAGGTAGGTGTGCCAGTGATGAGGCAGGTGAGGAGGAGACTTGGGATTTTAACAAATACATATATACAATGGCCGTGCCACTTTAATATAAACCTAAAATTCGAAGGTAAAATCAATTATTAGTAATAATATACAAAGTGTTTACATTAAAAACAAAGTAACATGTCAACCACAAATCTATGGATCACACCAAGCATCTGAGAGACGTCTGAGCCAGAGGATCATTTCATCAGGACAGGCCGAGGTAACGCTGCTCTGCCCTGGGCACTGTGAGCACCGAGCGTCCGCAGAGGCGGAGCTGATCACCTCCGACAACGTACCGCGCTGAAATCAGTTCCAGGTTGGATATTCAACAGACATTCGCTCCAGATCCAACGGCACCCTCCTCCTTCTCCACCCCGAGATAGGTGCACGATCACGGCTTGTACAAAGTCCGACCCATCGCTCTCAACAACCGTGGTCTCATTTAGGGACCATCAACGAATTACCGTTAAAAATGGATTAAAAAAAATTATGGGAGGTACTAAAATGGAATAAAAAGAGGTGTGTCCTGACTAGGCAGTCTAGTTCTATGTTGCTGCACTGTTTTGGAATCTTTAGGGTCACATGGCCTGGACGCGATTGAGATAAAATGCTAATATTTGCATTAAAGAAATGATTGAAAGTAAATCAAGTATTTAAATGGAATATAAAGAGGTGTGTCCTGACTAGGCAGTCTAGTACTATGTTTGTACACTCACTTGGAGTCTTTGGGTCACATTGCCTGGAAGCTATTGAGCTAAAATGCTAATATTTACATTATTAAAATTATAAAAAAAATAAATGAGGTAATTAAATATTAGTTTAATGTCATATGATCAAAATTAAAGTGTTAACGTTCGACTCTACACTTAGATTCAAGTGTTAAGTGTGTTTGCGGTTTGTTTCTGTCTGGTTGTGATGACTTTCTGTTGTACTCACGCCAGTAAACCGAATCCAGTCTGGGGTTTGTAGCAGGTTTGTACTGTAGCAGGTTTGCATTGGTGCTGCAAACAGAGAGTGAGACACAAACATGGGACTGTGATGGTTTCATTAAAGACAAGAGATGAGAAGAAGACTGGAGTCAGTGAGAAAACAAGGAAACAAAGTAACGTCAAACTTACGTCTGTGATCTGTCAGCATCTCCTCTCCCTCTGGTGCGGCTGTCAACACAGGAGTTTAAATATTGGCACAATGGTCAGCCAATCAGGTGTGAAAGCTTGAAATGTTTGGGGCGGGGCTTATTATTGAAAACATGTGCGCTGTGACTGAGGAGCCTGGTGGTTCAGTGGCTGCGGTGCGCGTTGAGCCGGAGTGTGGATATGGAGTGTGCGCCTGTGTGCCGCGCCACGCCGCGCGGCTTAAGTGAAGACCGACACGCGCCGGGCTGAGGTGGGATCCTGGCGGGGCCGGGCGCACCGCACTTCCTTGTATCTAAAGAAAAAAAGAAAAGAATGCATTTGAAATTGTATTGTAGCTTGAGCATGCACATGAGTTCATTTGTCAATGTGTGCCGTGATTTCATAGCGCTGTCCACGGTGATGAAATGAGCCTCGGTGTCGGCAGCGTCACGGGGCCACCTCATTTTATATTTCCAGATTGTGGCTATGTTTGCACTGAGTGTGTTTCTTTCATTTCAACAATGTAGCCATAATGGTCTCTGGTTTTATGAAGTTAATGTTGAGAATGTATCTTGTCTGCGGGGAATGAGTTACTTCAACTTTAACCATTTAGGAAACCAATTAAGTTTATTAACTCAAACAATTTAAGCATACAAAAGTATTTGATTTGAGTACAAGTAACTCAAGTATTTGTTGTTAAAGTAACTTAGGTAAAGTGCATTGTACTAATTCCATTCAGTTAATGAAAACTACTAAGTATGTGACACTTATGTGAAACGGATTTATCTGAACTGAAATGATCTTCTTTATACAAATGTTAATACTTAAGTTGAATTGACTCTTTTCTTTCTACTAAATCAAATTATTACATTCTACTTCTGACAACTTCAAATGGAGAGCGTAGATCAGTGTGTGAGCCATTACAACCTGATTGTGAGGACCAGAGACACATGGTGAGTTTCAAAGGGAACTCCTGCAGGAACCTGATCTTCGGTGCGCGTCGCGCCGTTGTGCGGATATGGAGGGTGCGCCTGTGCGCTGCGCCACGCCGCGCAGCTTAAGTGAAGACCGACACGCGCCGGGCCGAGGCGGGGCCGGGCGCACCGCAATTTTTTTATGAAGTTAATGTTGAGAATGTATCTTGAATGTACGCGGTTCCGGTGCCGTGCGCTGCGGCGGCGGTACCTGTCGTAACTGGGGAGCCTTGTGGTTCCGCGGCCGCGGTGCGTGTCCTCACTTAAACTGTGAGGACTGTACTCAGGCCAGTAAACTAACCTGATCTTCATTCACTACTGCCACCAGGGCCACTGCCCCTCTTGGGTTGCTTCCAACTCATCCTGAAAAGGGAACAAACACATGTTCAGTGTTTTCAGTGTATTCAGACAAATCATTCAACTTAAAAAAGAAAACATGATGTCATCATCACTACTTGCGATGCAATAGTCAAATAGAAGCACTGTCAATAAAAAGGTAAACATGTTGCATGTATTATTTGTGAAATGTGGCGTTGTTTGTAGTTTAGTGTGTTTCCGCGTTTTCACGGCAGGGATGGCGTCTGCTGAGACGCTGATTCCGCGGCTGCTGTGCGTTTGGCGCTGCGGTGGCGGTACGTGTCGTGTTTGCGCTGACTGTGTGCCCCGCCGCGCGGCTTAAGTGAGGACCGACACGCGCCGGGCCGAGGTGGGATCTCGGTGCCGTGTGCTGTGGCTGCGGTACGTGTCGCAACTGAGGAGCCTGGTGGTTCAGCGGCAGCGGTGCGCCGGAGTGTGGATATGGAGTGGCTCGGGAACAAACACATGTTCAGTGTTTTCAGTGTATTCAGACAAATCATTCAACTTAAAAAAGAAAACATGATGTCATCATCACTACTTGCGATGCAATAGTCAAATAGAAGCACTGTCAATAAAAAGGTAAACATGTTGCATGTATTATTTGTGAAATGTGGCGTTGTTTGTAGTTTAGTGTGTTTCCGCGTTTTCACGGCAGGGATGGCGTCTGCTGAGACGCTGGTTCCGCGGCTGCTGTGCGTTTGGCGCTGCGGCGGCGGTACGTGTTGTGTTTGCGCTGACTGTGTGCCCCGCCGCGTGGCTTAAGTGAGGACCGACACGCGCCGGGCCGAGGTGGGATCTCGGTGCCGTGTGCTGTGGCTGCGGTACGTGTGGCAACTGAGGAGCCTGGTGGTTCAGCGGCTGCGGTGCGCGTCGCGCCGTTGTGCGGATATGGAGGGTGCGCCTGTGCGCTGCGCCACGCCGCGCGGCTTAAGTGAAGACCGACACGCGCCGGGCCGAGGCGGGGCCGGGCGCACCGCACTTTTTTTATGAAGTTAATGTTGAGAATGTATCTTGAATGTATCTCGGTTTGCGCGGGCTCCGTGGCTGCTGTGCGCTCCGTGCGCTCCGCGGCTGCGGTTCCGGTGCCGTGCGCTGCGGCGGCGGTACCTGTCGTAACTGGGGAGCCTGGTGGTTCCGCGGCCGCGGTGCGTGTCCTCACTTAAACTGTGAGGACTGTACTCATGAGTTTATTTGTCAATGTGTGCCGTGATTTCATAGCGCTGTCCACGGTGCTGAAATGAGCCTCGGTGTCGGCAGCGTCACAGGGTGACCTCATTTTATATTTCCAGATTGTGGCTATGTTTGCACTGAGTGTGTTTCTTTAATTTCAACAATGTAGCCATAATGGTCTCCAACAACGGTGAACAAAACAAACGCCACAGAAGCTGCAGTGCAAACTCCACCCACCTATAGCTGCAGAGGAAAAACTACATGTCTACTATAAACTGCTTTCTATATTCCTTCCTGGTTGGATTTAAACACACATCTGCCAATTTATTAGGTACACATTTTCTGTTTATGAACACACTGATTGAAGGAGCCAATCACATGGCAGTAAGTCATTGCATTTAGGCAGGTAGACATGATCAGGACGCCCAAATCAAGTTCAAACAGACTATCAGCATTAGGAAGAAAGGTGATTCAAGGAGCTTTTAATGTGGCATGGTTACTGGTAGTATTTTTACAAACTGCTTGCACAACCACGGTGTGACAAACAGAAAATATCCAGTGATGCCATGTTGAGGTCAAAGATCAGCAGAAAGGCCATGCTAAGAAAGCAAAAGGAACTCAAATCAGCGCAACCAAAGTGTGCAGAACACCATCTGAAGGCACAACACATTGAACCTTGCCGAAAAATGACTGCCTCCGACGGGAACGCGCATCGGTTAAGAGGTAGTGAGCGTAGGTCTACTGGTAGATATAATACTGTATACAGGGTACACCCTATAAGTCGTTGTTTGAAGGAGCGATACTGACCAAATTCATTGTACATGCACCTGTTTTCCTCGACTGCTAATGCTGAAAAGATAGAGAATGTAAGCCCTAACAATCCAGAGTTACAGGGTGCAGTCACTTCTCGGCAGGCCCTGCCGAAATGTGACAGCACCCTGTAACTCTTTATTGCAAGAAGCAATATTGACCAAATTCACTGTACATGCACCTGGTTTCCTCTACTTTCCTCTCCTCTACTGATTCTTCCAATCGGCCACTCACAGTGTGACTCCTGGCTGCTGAGTTAGTTAGCACCAGTTAGTTACTAGAAACCCAAGCCTTTTTAGATGATTTATATTAATAAATACACCATTAAATAATGACTTCAGTGTCATTAATTATTTAAATTAATAAATAGCCTTTTCAATAATTACTTACATCACATTGGTTTTCTTAGGTTACAAAATACTAACCTGGGTTTTTTTCGTCATCACTTAGTAACAACAATAATAATAATAATAATAATAATAATAATAATAAGAATAATATTCAGTGGAGCTCCACTTCAGGTTTTACTTGATACTCATTCCAAACTAAATGTTTATTTAAATATTAGTTTAAATGTCATATGATAAAAAAAAGTGTTAAAGTTTGAGTGTACACTTACAATTAAGTGTTAAGTGTGTTTGTTTCTGTTTGGTTGTGATGAGTTTCTGTTGTACTCACACCAGCAAACCAAATCCAGTTCAGTCCGTCCATGAATACCAGTCCGGGTTTTGTAGCAGGTTTGCGTTGATGCTGCAAACAGAGAGTGAGACACAAACAGGTGACTGTGATCGTTTCATTAAAGACAAGAGATGAGAAGAAGACTGATGTCAGTGAAGAAACAAGGAAACAAAGTAACGTCAAACTTACATCTGTGATCTGTCCCTCTGGTGCGGCTGTCAACACAGGAGTTTAAATATTGGCACAATGGTCAGCCAATCAGGTGTGAAAGCTTGAAATGTTTGGGGCGGGGCTTATTATTGAAAACATGTGCGCTGTGACTGAGGAGCCTGGTGGTTCAGTGGCTGCGGTGCGCGTTGAGCCGGAGTGTGGATATGGAGTGTGCGCCTGTGTGCCGCGCCACGCCGCGCGGCTTAAGTGAAGACCGACACGCGCCGGGCTGAGGTGGGATCCTGGCGGGGCCGGGCGCACCGCACTTCCTTGTATCTAAAGAAAAAAAGAAAAGAATGCATTTGAAATTGTATTGTAGCTTGAGCATGCACATGAGTTCATTTGTCAATGTGTGCCGTGATTTCATAGCGCTGTCCACGGTGATGAAATGAGCCTCGGTGTCGGCAGCGTCACGGGGCCACCTCATTTTATATTTCCAGATTGTGGCTATGTTTGCACTGAGTGTGTTTCTTTCATTTCAACAATGTAGCCATAATGGTCTCTGGTTTTATGAAGTTAATGTTGAGAATGTATCTTGTCTGCGGGGAATGAGTTACTTCAACTTTAACCATTTAGGAAACCAATTAAGTTTATTAACTCAAACAATTTAAGCATACAAAAGTATTTGATTTGAGTACAAGTAACTCAAGTATTTGTTGTTAAAGTAACTTGGGTAAAGTGCATTGTACTAATTCCATTCAGTTAATGAAAACTACTAAGTATGTGACACTTATGTGAAACGGATTTATCTGAACTGAAATGATCTTCTTTATACAAATGTTAATACTTAAGTTGAATTGACTCTTTTCTTTCTACTAAATCAAATTATTACATTCTACTTCTGACAACTTCAAATGGAGAGCGTAGATCAGTGTGTGAGCCATTACAACCTGATTGTGAGGACCAGAGACACATGGTGAGTTTCAAAGGGAACTCCTGCAGGAACCTGATCTTCATTCACTACTGCCACCAGGGCCACTGCCCCTCTTGGGTTGCTTCCAACTCATCCTGAAAAGGGAACAAACACATGTTCAGTGTTTTCAGTGTATTCAGACAAATCATTCAACTTAAAAAAGAAAACATGATGTCATCATCACTACTTGCGATGCAATAGTCAAATAGAAGCACTGTCAATAAAAAGGTAAACATGTTGCATGTATTATTTGTGAAATGTGGCGTTGTTTGTAGTTTAGTGTGTTTCCGCGTTTTCACGGCAGGGATGGCGTCTGCTGAGACGCTGGTTCCGCGGCTGCTGTGCGTTTGGCGCTGCGGCGGCGGTACGTGTCGTGTTTGCGCTGACTGTGTGCCCCGCCGCGCGGCTTAAGTGAGGACCGACACGCGCCGGGCCGAGGTGGGATCTCGGTGCCGTGTGCTGTGGCTGCGGTACGTGTGGCAACTGAGGAGCCTGGTGGTTCAGCGGCTGCGGTGCGCGTCGCGCCGTTGTGCGGATATGGAGGGTGCGCCTGTGCGCTGCGCCACGCCGCGCGGCTTAAGTGAAGACCGACACGCGCCGGGCCGAGGCGGGGCCGGGCGCACCGCACTTTTTTTATGAAGTTAATGTTGAGAATGTATCTTGAATGTATCTCGGTTTGCGCGGGCTCCGTGGCTGCTGTGCGCTCCGTGCGCTCCGCGGCTGCGGTTCCGGTGCCGTGCGCTGCGGCGGCGGTACCTGTCGTAACTGGGGAGCCTTGTGGTTCCGCGGCCGCGGTGCCTGCCTCACTTAAACTGTGAGGACTGTACTCAGGCCAGTAAACTAACCTGATCTTCATTCACTACTGCCACCAGGGCCACTGCCCCTCTTGGGTTGCTTCCAACTCATCCTGAAAAGGGAACAAACACATGTTCAGTGTTTTCAGTGTATTCAGACAAATCATTCAACTTAAAAAAGAAAACATGATGTCATCATCACTACTTGCGATGCAATAGTCAAATAGAAGCACTGTCAATAAAAAGGTAAACATGTTGCATGTATTATTTGTGAAATGTGGCGTTGTTTGTAGTTTAGTGTGTTTCCGCGTTTTCACGGCAGGGATGGCGTCTGCTGAGACGCTGATTCCGCGGCTGCTGTGCGTTTGGCGCTGCGGTGGCGGTACGTGTCGTGTTTGCGCTGACTGTGTGCCCCGCCGCGCGGCTTAAGTGAGGACCGACACGCGCCGGGCCGAGGTGGGATCTCGGTGCCGTGTGCTGTGGCTGCGGTACGTGTCGCAACTGAGGAGCCTGGTGGTTCAGCGGCAGCGGTGCGCCGGAGTGTGGATATGGAGTGGCTCGGGAACAAACACATGTTCAGTGTTTTCAGTGTATTCAGACAAATCATTCAACTTAAAAAAGAAAACATGATGTCATCATCACTACTTGCGATGCAATAGTCAAATAGAAGCACTGTCAATAAAAAGGTAAACATGTTGCATGTATTATTTGTGAAATGTGGCGTTGTTTGTAGTTTAGTGTGTTTCCGCGTTTTCACGGCAGGGATGGCGTCTGCTGAGACGCTGGTTCCGCGGCTGCTGTGCGTTTGGCGCTGCGGCGGCGGTACGTGTTGTGTTTGCGCTGACTGTGTGCCCCGCCGCGTGGCTTAAGTGAGGACCGACACGCGCCGGGCCGAGGTGGGATCTCGGTGCCGTGTGCTGTGGCTGCGGTACGTGTGGCAACTGAGGAGCCTGGTGGTTCAGCGGCTGCGGTGCGCGTCGCGCCGTTGTGCGGATATGGAGGGTGCGCCTGTGCGCTGCGCCACGCCGCGCGGCTTAAGTGAAGACCGACACGCGCCGGGCCGAGGCGGGGCCGGGCGCACCGCACTTTTTTTATGAAGTTAATGTTGAGAATGTATCTTGAATGTATCTCGGTTTGCGCGGGCTCCGTGGCTGCTGTGCGCTCCGTGCGCTCCGCGGCTGCGGTTCCGGTGCCGTGCGCTGCGGCGGCGGTACCTGTCGTAACTGGGGAGCCTGGTGGTTCCGCGGCCGCGGTGCGTGTCCTCACTTAAACTGTGAGGACTGTACTCATGAGTTTATTTGTCAATGTGTGCCGTGATTTCATAGCGCTGTCCACGGTGCTGAAATGAGCCTCGGTGTCGGCAGCGTCACAGGGTGACCTCATTTTATATTTCCAGATTGTGGCTATGTTTGCACTGAGTGTGTTTCTTTAATTTCAACAATGTAGCCATAATGGTCTCCAACAACGGTGAACAAAACAAACGCCACAGAAGCTGCAGTGCAAACTCCACCCACCTATAGCTGCAGAGGAAAAACTACATGTCTACTATAAACTGCTTTCTATATTCCTTCCTGGTTGGATTTAAACACACATCTGCCAATTTATTAGGTACACATTTTCTGTTTATGAACACACTGATTGAAGGAGCCAATCACATGGCAGTAAGTCATTGCATTTAGGCAGGTAGACATGATCAGGACGCCCAAATCAAGTTCAAACAGACTATCAGCATTAGGAAGAAAGGTGATTCAAGGAGCTTTTAATGTGGCATGGTTACTGGTAGTATTTTTACAAACTGCTTGCACAACCACGGTGTGACAAACAGAAAATATCCAGTGATGCCATGTTGAGGTCAAAGATCAGCAGAAAGGCCATGCTAAGAAAGCAAAAGGAACTCAAATCAGCGCAACCAAAGTGTGCAGAACACCATCTGAAGGCACAACACATTGAACCTTGCCGAAAAATGACTGCCTCCGACGGGAACGCGCATCGGTTAAGAGGTAGTGAGCGTAGGTCTACTGGTAGATATAATACTGTATACAGGGTACACCCTATAAGTCGTTGTTTGAAGGAGCGATACTGACCAAATTCATTGTACATGCACCTGTTTTCCTCGACTGCTAATGCTGAAAAGATAGAGAATGTAAGCCCTAACAATCCAGAGTTACAGGGTGCAGTCACTTCTCGGCAGGCCCTGCCGAAATGTGACAGCACCCTGTAACTCTTTATTGCAAGAAGCAATATTGACCAAATTCACTGTACATGCACCTGGTTTCCTCTACTTTCCTCTCCTCTACTGATTCTTCCAATCGGCCACTCACAGTGTGACTCCTGGCTGCTGAGTTAGTTAGCACCAGTTAGTTACTAGAAACCCAAGCCTTTTTAGATGATTTATATTAATAAATACACCATTAAATAATGACTTCAGTGTCATTAATTATTTAAATTAATAAATAGCCTTTTCAATAATTACTTACATCACATTGGTTTTCTTAGGTTACAAAATACTAACCTGGGTTTTTTTCGTCATCACTTAGTAACAACAATAATAATAATAATAATAATAATAATAATAATAAGAATAATATTCAGTGGAGCTCCACTTCAGGTTTTACTTGATACTCATTCCAAACTAAATGTTTATTTAAATATTAGTTTAAATGTCATATGATAAAAAAAAGTGTTAAAGTTTGAGTGTACACTTACAATTAAGTGTTAAGTGTGTTTGTTTCTGTTTGGTTGTGATGAGTTTCTGTTGTACTCACACCAGCAAACCAAATCCAGTTCAGTCCGTCCATGAATACCAGTCCGGGTTTTGTAGCAGGTTTGCGTTGATGCTGCAAACAGAGAGTGAGACACAAACAGGTGACTGTGATCGTTTCATTAAAGACAAGAGATGAGAAGAAGACTGATGTCAGTGAAGAAACAAGGAAACAAAGTAACGTCAAACTTACATCTGTGATCTGTCCCTCTGGTGCGGCTGTCAACACAGGAGTTTAAATATTGGCACAATGGTCAGCCAATCAGGTGTGAAAGCTTGAAATGTTTGGGGCGGGGCTTATTATTGAAAACATGTGCGCTGTGACTGAGGAGCCTGGTGGTTCAGTGGCTGCGGTGCGCGTTGAGCCGGAGTGTGGATATGGAGTGTGCGCCTGTGTGCCGCGCCACGCCGCGCGGCTTAAGTGAAGACCGACACGCGCCGGGCTGAGGTGGGATCCTGGCGGGGCCGGGCGCACCGCACTTCCTTGTATCTAAAGAAAAAAAGAAAAGAATGCATTTGAAATTGTATTGTAGCTTGAGCATGCACATGAGTTCATTTGTCAATGTGTGCCGTGATTTCATAGCGCTGTCCACGGTGATGAAATGAGCCTCGGTGTCGGCAGCGTCACGGGGCCACCTCATTTTATATTTCCAGATTGTGGCTATGTTTGCACTGAGTGTGTTTCTTTCATTTCAACAATGTAGCCATAATGGTCTCTGGTTTTATGAAGTTAATGTTGAGAATGTATCTTGTCTGCGGGGAATGAGTTACTTCAACTTTAACCATTTAGGAAACCAATTAAGTTTATTAACTCAAACAATTTAAGCATACAAAAGTATTTGATTTGAGTACAAGTAACTCAAGTATTTGTTGTTAAAGTAACTTGGGTAAAGTGCATTGTACTAATTCCATTCAGTTAATGAAAACTACTAAGTATGTGACACTTATGTGAAACGGATTTATCTGAACTGAAATGATCTTCTTTATACAAATGTTAATACTTAAGTTGAATTGACTCTTTTCTTTCTACTAAATCAAATTATTACATTCTACTTCTGACAACTTCAAATGGAGAGCGTAGATCAGTGTGTGAGCCATTACAACCTGATTGTGAGGACCAGAGACACATGGTGAGTTTCAAAGGGAACTCCTGCAGGAACCTGATCTTCATTCACTACTGCCACCAGGGCCACTGCCCCTCTTGGGGCTGCTTCCAACTCATCCTGAAAAGGGAACAAACACATGTTCAGTGTTTTCAGTGTATTCAGACAAATCATTCAACTTAAAAAAGAAAACATGATGTCATCATCACTACTTGCGATGCAATAGTCAAATAGAAGCACTGTCAATAAAAAGGTAAACATGTTGCATGTATTAGTTGTGAAATGTGGCGTTACACTGTACTCACATCTTATACCAAACTGAGAATACAAGTGCGTGTCCTCACTTAAACTGTGAGGACTGTACTCACGCCAGTAAACCGAATCCAGTCTGGGGTTTGTAGCAGGTTTGTAGGTTTGTGCGCCACGCCGCGCGACTTAAGTGAAGACCGACACGCGCCAGGCCGAGGTGGGATCTCGGCAGGGCTGGGCGCTGTGGCTGCGGTACGTGTCGCAACTGAGGAGCCTGGTGGTTCAGCGGCTGCAGTGCGCGTCGCGCCGGAGTGTGGATATGGAGGGTGCGCCGCGGCTTAAGTGAAGACCGACACGCGCCGGGCCGCACCGCACTTCCTTGTATCTTAATAAAAAGAAAAGAATGCATTTGAAATTGTATTGTAGCTTGAGCATGCGCATGATTTTATTTGTCAATGTGTGCCGTGATTTCATAGCGCTGTCCACGGTGCTGAAATGAGCCTCGCTGTCATATTAAAACTCTTTTCCAGATGAGGCATTGCTACAACAATGACTTTGACAGTGTGTGGGTGTCACCATCCTCTTTCACTCACTTGAGCTTCACTAAAGAGTGCAGGTCGTCTCTCTTTTAGTTCGGCAAGGAGGAGCTGAATTCACAGTTTCTTCATGCCCGAGTGCTGCATATGTTGATGGAGACCTGTGACATAAAACACAAAGAGCTACTGATGGTGCTACGTCTGTTTTTCACTAGACTACTCATAGATATCAGTACATCAACTGACAGTTAATGTATTATTTATTTGAACTTACAATTGTACATTTATATTCAAATACATACACAAATATGAAAGAACTGTACACTATAGTGGCGGTGATTGACTGAACATCATATGTTGGGTGCACATTTAAACACAGGATCCAGGCAGCTTTCCAAGTTGCAATATTTTATTTACAAGTAAACGGTAGTCGGTGATGAGGGGTAATGGTGGATGATTCTGTCTATATGAAAATGATAAAGGAAATATTACAATCTAGAAAGTATCAAATATACAATAAGAAATGAGGTTGTCTTAGACTAACATCAATAATACATCCACTCTTACTTTCCTCTCTTTAGCAAAGGATTAAACTCAGGAATCTAGTATAATGACACACAAGCAATAAGTAAGTCTTCATACAAGATGTAGTATCAACCAAATGAAACATTAAATGAGTGAACGTCCATAAAACTCACAGCCAGTGTCCCTTTGTTCTCGTGGATTGTTTGGAGGGAAAATAGGGGGGTCAAAGGGCGGAAGGGGCGGGTTATATAGGATTAGGGGTGTGGTCCAGGTAGGTGTGCCAGTGATGAGGCAGGTGAGGAGGAGACTTGGGATTTTAACAAATACATATACAATGGCCGTGCCACTTTAATATAAACCTAAAATTCGAAGGTAAAATCAATTATTAGTAATAATATACAAAGTGTTTACATTAAAAACAAAGTAACACGTCAACCACAAATCTATGGATCACACCAAGCATCTGAGAGACGTCTGAGCCAGCGGATCATTTCATCAGGACAGGCCGAGGTAACGCTGCTCTGCCCTGGGCACTGTGAGCACCGAGCGTCCGCAGAGGTCGGAGCTGATCACCTCCGACAACGTACCGCGCTGAAATCAGTTCCAGGTTGGATATTCAACAGACATTCGCTCCAGATCCAACGGCACCCTCCTCCTTCTCCACCCCGAGATAGGTGCACGATCACGGCTTGTACAAAGTCCGACCCATCGCTCTCAACAACCGTGGTCTCATTTAGGGACCATCAACGAATTACCGTTAAAAATGGATTAAAAAAAATTATGGGAGGTACTAAAATGGAATAAAAAGAGGTGTGTCCTGACTAGGCAGTCTAGTTCTATGTTGCTGCACTGTTTTGGAATCTTTAGGGTCACATGGCCTGGACGCGATTGAGATAAAATGCTAATATTTGCATTAAAGAAATGATTGAAAGTAAATCAAGTATTTAAATGGAATATAAAGAGGTGTGTCCTGACTAGGCAGTCTAGTACTATGTTTGTACACTCATTTGGAGTCTTTGGGTCACATTGCCTGGAAGCTATTGAGCTAAAATGCTAATATTTACATTATTAAAATTATAAAAAAAATAAATGAGGTAATTAAATATTAGTTTAATGTCATATGATCAAAATTAAAGTGTTAACGTTCGACTCTACACTTAGATTCAAGTGTTAAGTGTGTTTGCGGTTTGTTTCTGTCTGGTTGTGATGACTTTCTGTTGTACTCACGCCAGTAAACCGAATCCAGTCTGGGGTTTGTAGCAGGTTTGTACTGTAGCAGGTTTGCATTGGTGCTGCAAACAGAGAGTGAGACACAAACATGGGGCTGTGATGGTTTCATTAAAGACAAGAGATGAGAAGAAGACTGGAGTCAGTGAGAAAACAAGGAAACAAAGTAACGTCAAACTTACGTCTGTGATCTGTCAGCATCTCCTCTCCCTCTCCCTGAAATGTGGCGTTGTTTGTAGTTTAGTGTGTTTCCGCGTTTTCACGGCAGGGATGGCGTCTGCTGAGACGCTGATTCCGCGGCTGCTGTGCGTTTGGCGCTGCGGTGGCGGTACGTGTCGTGTTTGCGCTGACTGTGTGCCCCGCCGCGCGGCTTAAGTGAGGACCGACACGCGCCGGGCCGAGGTGGGATCTCGGTGCCGTGTGCTGTGGCTGCGGTACGTGTCGCAACTGAGGAGCCTGGTGGTTCAGCGGCTGCGGTGCGCGTCGCGCCGTTGTGCGGATATGGAGGGTGCGCCTGTGCGCTGCGCCACGCCGCGCGGCTTAAGTGAAGACCGACACGCGGGCGCACCGCACTTTTTTTATGAAGTCAATGTTGAGAATGTATCTTGAATGTATCTCGGTTTGCGCGGGCTCCGCGGCTGCTGTGCGCTACGCGGCTGCAGTGCGCTCCGCGGCTGCGGTTCCGGTACCTGTCGTAACTGGGGAGCCTGGTGGTTCCGCGGCCGCGGTGCGTGTCCTCACTTAAACTGTGAGGACTGTACTCATGAGTTTATTTGTCAATGTGTGCCGTGATTTCATAGCGCTGTCCACGGTGCTGAAATGAGCCTCGGTGTCGGCAGCGTCACAGGGTGACCTCATTTTATATTTCCAGATTGTGGCTATGTTTGCACTGAGTGTGTTTCTTTAATTTCAACAATGTAGCCATAATGGTCTCCAACAACGGTGAACAAAACAAACGCCACAGAAGCTGCAGTGCAAACTCCACCCACCTATAACTGCAGAGGAAAAACTACATGTCTACTATAAACTGCTTTCTATATTCCTTCCTGGTTGGATTTAAACACACATCTGCCAATTTATTAGGTACACATTTTCTGTTTATGAACACACTGATTGAAGGAGCCAATCACATGGCAGTAAGTCATTGCATTTAGGCAGGTAGACATGATCAGGACGCCCAAATCAAGTTCAAACAGACTATCAGCATTAGGAAGAAAGGTGATTCAAGGAGCTTTTAATGTGGCATGGTTACTGGTAGTATTTTTACAAACTGCTTGCACAACCACGGTGTGACAAACAGAAAATATCCAGTGATGCCATGTTGAGGTCAAAGATCAGCAGAAAGGCCATGCTAAGAAAGCAAAAGGAACTCAAATCAGCGCAACCAAAGTGTGCAGAACACCATCTGAAGGCACAACACATTGAACCTTGCCGAAAAATGACTGCCTCCGACGGGAACGCGCATCGGTTAAGAGGTAGTGAGCGTAGGTCTACTGGTAGATATAATACTGTATACAGGGTACACCCTATAAGTCGTTGTTTGAAGGAGCGATACTGACCAAATTCATTGTACATGCACCTGTTTTCCTCGACTGCTAATGCTGAAAAGATAGAGAATGTAAGCCCTAACAATCCAGAGTTACAGGGTGCAGTCACTTCTCGGCAGGCCCTGCCGAAATGTGACAGCACCCTGTAACTCTTTATTGCAAGAAGCAATATTGACCAAATTCACTGTACATGCACCTGGTTTCCTCTACTTTCCTCTCCTCTACTGATTCTTCCAATTAGCCACTCACAGTGTGACTCCTGGCTGCTGAGTTAGTTAGCACCAGTTAGTTACTAGAAACCCAAGCCTTTTTAGATGATTTATATTAATAAATACACCATTAAATAACGACTTAAGTGTCATTAATTATTTAAATTAATAAATAGCCTTTTCAATAATTACTTACATCACATTGGTTTTCTTAGGTTACAAAATACTGACCTGGGTTTTTTTCGTCATCACTTAGTAACAATAATAATAATAATAATAATAATAATAATAATAATAATATTCAGTGGAGCTCCACTTCAGGTTTTACTTGATACTCATTCCAAACTAAATGTTTATTTAAATATTAGTTTAAATGTCATATGATAAAAAAAAGTGTTAAAGTTTGAGTGTACACTTACAATTAAGTGTTAAGTGTGTTTGTTTCTGTTTGGTTGTGATGAGTTTCTGTTGTACTCACACCATCAAACCGAATCCAGTTCAGTCCGTCCATGAATACCAGTCCGGGTTTTGTAGCAGGTTTGCGTTGATGCTGCAAACAGAGAGTGAGACACAAACAGGTGACTGTGATCGTTTCATTAAAGACAAGAGATGAGAAGAAGACTGATGTCAGTGAATAAACAAGGAAACAAAGTAACGTCAAACTTACATCTGTGATCTGTCCCTCTGGTGCGGCTGTCAACACAGGAGTTTAAATATTGGCACAATGGTCAGCCAATCAGGTGTGAAAGCTTGAAATGTTTGGGGCGGGGCTTATTATTGAAAACATGTGCGCTGTGACTGAGGAGCCTGGTGGTTCAGTGGCTGCGGTGCGCGTTGAGCCGGAGTGTGGATATGGAGTGTGCGCCTGTGTGCCGCGCCACGCCGCGCGGCTTAAGTGAAGACCGACACGCGCCGGGCTGAGGTGGGATCCTGGCGGGGCCGGGCGCACCGCACTTCCTTGTATCTAAAGAAAAAAAGAAAAGAATGCATTTGAAATTGTATTGTAGCTTGAGCATGCACATGAGTTCATTTGTCAATGTGTGCCGTGATTTCATAGCGCTGTCCACGGTGATGAAATGAGCCTCGGTGTCGGCAGCGTCACGGGGCCACCTCATTTTATATTTCCAGATTGTGGCTATGTTTGCACTGAGTGTGTTTCTTTCATTTCAACAATGTAGCCATAATGGTCTCTGGTTTTATGAAGTTAATGTTGAGAATGTATCTTGTCTGCGGGGAATGAGTTACTTCAACTTTAACCATTTAGGAAACCAATTAAGTTTATTAACTCAAACAATTTAAGCATACAAAAGTATTTGATTTGAGTACAAGTAACTCAAGTATTTGTTGTTAAAGTAACTTGGGTAAAGTGCATTGTACTAATTCCATTCAGTTAATGAAAACTACTAAGTATGTGACACTTATGTGAAACGGATTTATCTGAACTGAAATGATCTTCTTTATACAAATGTTAATACTTAAGTTGAATTGACTCTTTTCTTTCTACTAAATCAAATTATTACATTCTACTTCTGACAACTTCAAATGGAGAGCGTAGATCAGTGTGTGAGCCATTACAACCTGATTGTGAGGACCAGAGACACATGGTGAGTTTCAAAGGGAACTCCTGCAGGAACCTGATCTTCATTCACTACTGCCACCAGGGCCACTGCCCCTCTTGGGTTGCTTCCAACTCATCCTGAAAAGGGAACAAACACATGTTCAGTGTTTTCAGTGTATTCAGACAAATCATTCAACTTAAAAAAGAAAACATGATGTCATCATCACTACTTGCGATGCAATAGTCAAATAGAAGCACTGTCAATAAAAAGGTAAACATGTTGCATGTATTAGTTGTGAAATGTGGCGTTACACTGTACTCACATCTTATACCAAACTGAGAATACAAGTGCGTGTCCTCACTTAAACTGTGAGGACTGTACTCACGCCAGTAAACCGAATCCAGTCTGGGGTTTGTAGCAGGTTTGTAGGTTTGTGCGCCACGGCGCGCGGCTTAAGTGAAGACCGCCACGCGCCAGGCCGAGGTGGGATCTCGGCAGGGCTGGGCGCTGTGGCTGCGGTACGTGTCGCAACTGAGGAGCCTGGTGGTTCAGCGGCTGCAGTGCGCGTCGCGCCGGAGTGTGGATATGGAGGGTGCGCCGCGGCTTAAGTGAAGACCGACACGCGCCGGGCCGCACCGCACTTCCTTGTATCTTAAAAAAAAGAAAAGAATGCATTTGAAATTGTATTGTAGCTTGAGCATGCGCATGATTTTATTTGTCAATGTGTGCCGTGATTTCATAGCGCTGTCCACGGTGCTGAAATGAGCCTCGCTGTCATATTAAAACTCTTTTCCAGATGAGGCATTGCTACAACGATGACTTTGACAGTGTGTGGGTGTCACCATCCTCTTTCACTCACTTGAGCTTCACTAAAGAGTGCAGGTCGTCTCTCTTTTAGTTCGGCAAGGAGGAGCTGAATTCACAGTTTCTTCATGCCCGAGTGCTGCATATGTTGATGGAGACCTGTGACATAAAACACAAAGAGCTACTGATGGTGCTACGTCTGTTTTTCACTAGACTACTCATAGATATCAGTACATCAACTGACAGTTAATGTATTATTTATTTGAACTTACAATTGTACATTTATATTCAAATACATACACAAATATGAAAGAACTGTACACTATAGTGGCGGTGATTGACTGAACATCATATGTTGGGTGCACATTTAAACACAGGATCCAGGCAGCTTTCCAAGTTGCAATATTTTATTTCCAAGTAAACGGTAGTCGGTGATGAGGGGTAATGGTGGATGATTCTGTCTATATGAAAATGATAAAGGAAATATTACAATCTAGAAAGTATCAAATATACAATAAGAAATGAGGTTGTCTTAGACTAACATCAATAATACATCCACTCTTACTTTCCTCTCTTTAGCAAAGGATTAAACTCAGGAATCTAGTATAATGACACACAAGCAATAAGTAAGTCTTCATACAAGATGTAGTATCAACCAAATGAATCATTAAATGAGTGAACGTCCATAAAACTCACAGCCAGTGTCCCTTTGTTCTCGTGGATTGTTTGGAGGGAAAATAGGGGGGTCAAAGGGCGGAAGGGGCGGGTCATATAGGATTAGGGGTGTGGTCCAGGTAGGTGTGCCAGTGATGAGGCAGGTGAGGAGGAGACTTGGGATTTTAACAAATACATATATACAATGGCCGTGCCACTTTAATATAAACCTAAAATTCGAAGGTAAAATCAATTATTAGTAATAATATACAAAGTAACACGTCAACCACAAATCTATGGATCACACCAAGCATCTGTGAGACGTCTGAGCCAGCGGATCATTTCATCAGGACAGGCCGAGGTAGCGCTGCTCTGCCCTGGGCACTGTGAGCACCGAGCGTCCGCAGAGGCGGAGCTGATCACCTCCGACAACGTACCGCGCTGAAATCAGTTCCAGGTTGGATATTCAACAGACATTCGCTCCAGATCCAACGGCACCCTCCTCCTTCTCCACCCCGAGATAGGTGCACGATCACGGCTTGTACAAAGTCCGACCCATCGCTCTCAACAACCGTGGTCTCATTTAGGGACCATCAACGAATTGCCGTTAAAAATGGATTAAAAAAAATTATGGGAGGTACTAAAACGGAATAAAAAGAGGTGTGTCCTGACTAGGCAGTCTAGTTCTATGTTGCTGCACTGTTTTGGAATCTTTAGGGTCACATGGCCTGGACGCAATTGAGATAAAATGCTAATATTTGCATTAAAGAAATGATTGAAAGTAAATCAAGTATTTAAATGGAATATAAAGAGGTGTGTCCTGACTAGGCAGTCTAGTACTATGTTTGTACACTCATTTGGAGTCGTTGGGTCACATTGCCTGGAAGCTATTGAGCTAAAATGCTAATATTTACATTATTAAAATTATAAAAAAAATAAATGAGGTAATTAAATATTAGTTTAATGTCATATGATCAAAATTAAAGTGTTAACGTTCGACTCTACACTTAGATTCAAGTGTTAAGTGTGTTTGCGGTTTGTTTCTGTCTGGTTGTGATGACTTTCTGTTGTACTCACGCCAGTAAACCGAATCCAGTCTGGGGTTTGTAGCAGGTTTGTACTGTAGCAGGTTTGCATTGGTGCTGCAAACAGAGAGTGAGACACAAACATGGGACTGTGATGGTTTCATTAAAGACAAGAGATGAGAAGAAGACTGGAGTCAGTGAGAAAACAAGGAAACAAAGTAACGTCAAACTTACGTCTGTGATCTGTCAGCATCTCCTCTCCCTCTGGTGCGGCTGTCAACACAGGAGTTTAAATATTGGCACAATGGTCAGTCAATCAGGTGTGAAAGCTTGAAATGTTTGGGGCGGGGCTTATTATTGAAAACATGTGCGCTATGACTGAGGAGCCTGGTGGTTCAGTGGCTGCGGTGCGCGTTGAGCCGTCGTGTGGATATGGAGTGTGCGCCTGTGTGCCACGCCGCGCGGCTTAAGTGAAGACCGACACGCGCCGGGCTGAGGTGGGATCCTGGCGGGGCCGGGCGCACCGCACTTCCTTGTATCTAAAGAAAAAAAGAAAAGAATGCATTTGAAATTGTATTGTAGCTTGAGCATGCACATGAGTTCATTTGTCAATGTGTGCCGTGATTTCATAGCGCTGTCCACGGTGATGAAATGAGCCTCGGTGTCGGCAGGGTCACGGGGCCACCTCATTTTATATTTCCAGATTGTGGCTATGTTTGCACTGAGTGTGTTTCTTTCATTTCAACAATGTAGCCATAATGGTCTCTGGTTTTATGAAGTTAATGTTGAGAATGTATCTTGTCTGCGGGGAATGAGTTACTTCAACTTTAACCATTTAGGAAACCAATTAAGTTTATTAACTCAAACAATTTAAGCATACAAAAGTATTTGATTTGAGTACAAGTAACTCAAGTATTTGTTGTTCAAGTAACTTGGGTAAAGTGCATTGTACTAATTCCATTCAGTTAATGAAAACTACTAAGTATGTGACACTTATGTGAAACGGATTTATCTGAACTGAAATGATCTTCTTTATACAAATGTTAATACTTAAGTTGAATTGACTCTTTTCTTTCTACTAAATCAAATTATTACATTCTACTTCTGACAACTTCAAATGGAGAGCGTAGATCAGTGTGTGAGCCATTACAACCTGATTGTGAGGACCAGAGACACATGGTGAGTTTCAAAGGGAACTCCTGCAGGAACCTGATCTTCATTCACTACTGCCACCAGGGCCACTGCCCCTCTTGGGTTGCTTCCAACTCATCCTGAAAAGGGAACAAACACATGTTCAGTGTTTTCAGTGTATTCAGACAAATCATTCAACTTAAAAAAGAAAACATGATGTCATCATCACTACTTGCGATGCAATAGTCAAATAGAAGCACTGTCAATAAAAAGGTAAACATGTTGCATGTATTATTTGTGAAATGTGGCGTTGTTTGTAGTTTAGTGTGTTTCCGCGTTTTCACGGCAGGGATGGCGTCTGCTGAGACGCTGATTCCGCGGCTGCTGTGCGTTTGGCGCTGCGGTGGCGGTACGTGTCGTGTTTGCGCTGACTGTGTGCCCCGCCGCGCGGCTTAAGTGAGGACCGACACGCGCCGGGCCGAGGTGGGATCTCGGTGCCGTGTGCTGTGGCTGCGGTACGTGTCGCAACTGAGGAGCCTGGTGGTTCAGCGGCAGCGGTGCGCCGGAGTGTGGATATGGAGTGGCTCGGGAACAAACACATGTTCAGTGTTTTCAGTGTATTCAGACAAATCATTCAACTTAAAAAAGAAAACATGATGTCATCATCACTACTTGCGATGCAATAGTCAAATAGAAGCACTGTCAATAAAAAGGTAAACATGTTGCATGTATTATTTGTGAAATGTGGCGTTGTTTGTAGTTTAGTGTGTTTCCGCGTTTTCACGGCAGGGATGGCGTCTGCTGAGACGCTGGTTCCGCGGCTGCTGTGCGTTTGGCGCTGCGGCGGCGGTACGTGTCGTGTTTGCGCTGACTGTGTGCCCCGCCGCGCGGCTTAAGTGAGGACCGACACGCGCCGGGCCGAGGTGGGATCTCGGTGCCGTGTGCTGTGGCTGCGGTACGTGTGGCAACTGAGGAGCCTGGTGGTTCAGCGGCTGCGGTGCGCGTCGCGCCGTTGTGCGGATATGGAGGGTGCGCCTGTGCGCTGCGCCACGCCGCGCGGCTTAAGTGAAGACCGACACGCGCCGGGCCGAGGCGGGGCCGGGCGCACCGCACTTTTTTTATGAAGTTAATGTTGAGAATGTATCTTGAATGTGTCTCGGTTTGCGCGGGCTCCGTGGCTGATGTGCGCTCCGTGCGCTCCGCGGCTGCGGTTCCGGTGCCGTGCGCTGCGGCGGCGGTACCTCTCGTAACTGGGGAGCCTTGTGGTTCCGCGGCCGCGGTGCGTGTCCTCACTTAAACTGTGAGGACTGTACTCAGGCCAGTAAACTAACCTGATCTTCATTCACTACTGCCACCAGGGCCACTGCCCCTCTTGGGTTGCTTCCAACTCATCCTGAAAAGGGAACAAACACATGTTCAGTGTTTTCAGTGTATTCAGACAAATCATTCAACTTAAAAAAGAAAACATGATGTCATCATCACTACTTGCGATGCAATAGTCAAATAGAAGCACTGTCAATAAAAAGGTAAACATGTTGCATGTATTATTTGTGAAATGTGGCGTTGTTTGTAGTTTAGTGTGTTTCCGCGTTTTCACGGCAGGGATGGCGTCTGCTGAGACGCTGATTCCGCGGCTGCTGTGCGTTTGGCGCTGCGGTGGCGGTACGTGTCGTGTTTGCGCTGACTGTGTGCCCCGCCGCGCGGCTTAAGTGAGGACCGACACGCGCCGGGCCGAGGTGGGATCTCGGTGCCGTGTGCTGTGGCTGCGGTACGTGTGGCAACTGAGGAGCCTGGTGGTTCAGCGGCTGCGGTGCGCGTCGCGCCGTTGTGCGGATATGGAGGGTGCGCCTGTGCGCTGCGCCACGCCGCGCGGCTTAAGTGAAGACCGACACGCGCCGGGCCGAGGCGGGGCCGGGCGCACCGCACTTTTTTTATGAAGTTAATGTTGAGAATGTATCTTGAATGTATCTCGGTTTGCGCGGGCTCCGTGGCTGCTGTGCGCTCCGTGCGCTCCGCGGCTGCGGTTCCGGTGCCGTGCGCTGCGGCGGCGGTACCTGTCGTAACTGGGGAGCCTTGTGGTTCCGCGGCCGCGGTGCGTGTCCTCACTTAAACTGTGAGGACTGTACTCAGGCCAGTAAACTAACCTGATCTTCATTCACTACTGCCACCAGGGCCACTGCCCCTCTTGGGTTGCTTCCAACTCATCCTGAAAAGGGAACAAACACATGTTCAGTGTTTTCAGTGTATTCAGACAAATCATTCAACTTAAAAAAGAAAACATGATGTCATCATCACTACTTGCGATGCAATAGTCAAATAGAAGCACTGTCAATAAAAAGGTAAACATGTTGCATGTATTATTTGTGAAATGTGGCGTTGTTTGTAGTTTAGTGTGTTTCCGCGTTTTCACGGCAGGGATGGCGTCTGCTGAGACGCTGATTCCGCGGCTGCTGTGCGTTTGGCGCTGCGGTGGCGGTACGTGTCGTGTTTGCGCTGACTGTGTGCCCCGCCGCGCGGCTTAAGTGAGGACCGACACGCGCCGGGCCGAGGTGGGATCTCGGTGCCGTGTGCTGTGGCTGCGGTACGTGTCGCAACTGAGGAGCCTGGTGGTTCAGCGGCAGCGGTGCGCCGGAGTGTGGATATGGAGTGGCTCGGGAACAAACACATGTTCAGTGTTTTCAGTGTATTCAGACAAATCATTCAACTTAAAAAAGAAAACATGATGTCATCATCACTACTTGCGATGCAATAGTCAAATAGAAGCACTGTCAATAAAAAGGTAAACATGTTGCATGTATTATTTGTGAAATGTGGCGTTGTTTGTAGTTTAGTGTGTTTCCGCGTTTTCACGGCAGGGATGGCGTCTGCTGAGACGCTGATTCCGCGGCTGCTGTGCGTTTGGCGCTGCGGTGGCGGTACGTGTCGTGTTTGCGCTGACTGTGTGCCCCGCCGCGCGGCTTAAGTGAGGACCGACACGCGCCGGGCCGAGGTGGGATCTCGGTGCCGTGTGCTGTGGCTGCGGTACGTGTCGCAACTGAGGAGCCTGGTGGTTCAGCGGCAGCGGTGCGCCGGAGTGTGGATATGGAGTGGCTCGGGAACAAACACATGTTCAGTGTTTTCAGTGTATTCAGACAAATCATTCAACTTAAAAAAGAAAACATGATGTCATCATCACTACTTGCGATGCAATAGTCAAATAGAAGCACTGTCAATAAAAAGGTAAACATGTTGCATGTATTATTTGTGAAATGTGGCGTTGTTTGTAGTTTAGTGTGTTTCCGCGTTTTCACGGCAGGGATGGCGTCTGCTGAGACGCTGGTTCCGCGGCTGCTGTGCGTTTGGCGCTGCGGCGGCGGTACGTGTCGTGTTTGCGCTGACTGTGTGCCCCGCCGCGCGGCTTAAGTGAGGACCGACACGCGCCGGGCCGAGGTGGGATCTCGGTGCCGTGTGCTGTGGCTGCGGTACGTGTGGCAACTGAGGAGCCTGGTGGTTCAGCGGCTGCGGTGCGCGTCGCGCCGTTGTGCGGATATGGAGGGTGCGCCTGTGCGCTGCGCCACGCCGCGCGGCTTAAGTGAAGACCGACACGCGCCGGGCCGAGGCGGGGCCGGGCGCACCGCACTTTTTTTATGAAGTTAATGTTGAGAATGTATCTTGAATGTATCTCGGTTTGCGCGGGCTCCGTGGCTGCTGTGCGCTCCATGCGCTCCGCGGCTGCGGTTCCGGTGCCGTGCGCTGCGGCGGCGGTACCTGTCGTAACTGGGGAGCCTGGTGGTTCCGCGGCCGCGGTGCGTGTCCTCACTTAAACTGTGAGGACTGTACTCATGAGTTTATTTGTCAATGTGTGCCGTGATTTCATAGCGCTGTCCACGGTGCTGAAATGAGCCTCGGTGTCGGCAGCGTCACAGGGTGACCTCATTTTATATTTCCAGATTGTGGCTATGTTTGCACTGAGTGTGTTTCTTTAATTTCAACAATGTAGCCATAATGGTCTCCAACAACGGTGAACAAAACAAACGCCACAGAAGCTGCAGTGCAAACTCCACCCACCTATAACTGCAGAGGAAAAACTACATGTCTACTATAAACTGCTTTCTATATTCCTTCCTGGTTGGATTTAAACACACATCTGCCAATTTATTAGGTACACATTTTCTGTTTATGAACACACTGATTGAAGGAGCCAATCACATGGCAGTAAGTCATTGCATTTAGGCAGGTAGACATGATCAGGACGCCCAAATCAAGTTCAAACAGACTATCAACATTAGGAAGAAAGGTGATTCAAGGAGATTTTAATGTGGCATGGTTACTGGTAGTATTTTTACAAACTGCTTGCACAACCACGGTGTGACAAACAGAAAATATCCAGTGATGCCATGTTGAGGTCAAAGATCAGCAGAAAGGCCATGCTAAGAAAGCAAAAGGAACTCAAATCAGCGCAACCAAAGTGTGCAGAACACCATCTGAAGGCACAACACATTGAACCTTGCCGAAAAATGACTGCCTCCGACGGGAACGCGCATCGGTTAAGAGGTAGTGAGCGTAGGTCTACTGGTAGATATAATACTGTATACAGGGTACACCCTATAAGTCGTTGTTTGAAGGAGCGATACTGACCAAATTCATTGTACATGCACCTGTTTTCCTCGACTGCTAATGCTGAAAAGATAGAGAATGTAAGCCCTAACAATCCAGAGTTACAGGGTGCAGTCACTTCTCGGCAGGCCCTGCCGAAATGTGACAGCACCCTGTAACTCTTTATTGCAAGAAGCAATATTGACCAAATTCACTGTACATGCACCTGGTTTCCTCTACTTTCCTCTCCTCTACTGATTCTTCCAATTAGCCACTCACAGTGTGACTCCTGGCTGCTGAGTTAGTTAGCACCAGTTAGTTACTAGAAACCCAAGCCTTTTTAGATGATTTATATTAATAAATACACCATTAAATAACGACTTAAGTGTCATTAATTATTTAAATTAATAAATAGCCTTTTCAATAATTACTTACATCACATTGGTTTTCTTAGGTTACAAAATACTGACCTGGGTTTTTTTCGTCATCACTTAGTAACAATAATAATAATAATAATAATAATAATAATAATAATATTCAGTGGAGCTCCACTTCAGGTTTTACTTGATACTCATTCCAAACTAAATGTTTATATTAGTAAAATATGTAATATTAGTTTAAATGTCATATGATAAAAAAAAGTGTTAAAGTTTGAGTGTACACTTACAATTAAGTGTTAAGTGTGTTTGTTTCTGTTTGGTTGTGATGAGTTTCTGTTGTACTCACACCAGCAAACCGAATCCAGTTCAGTCCGTCCATGAATACCAGTCCGGGTTTTGTAGCAGGTTTGCGTTGATGCTGCAAACAGAGAGTGAGACACAAACAGGTGACTGTGATCGTTTCATTAAAGACAAGAGATGAGAAGAAGACTGATGTCAGTGAATAAACAAGGAAACAAAGTAACGTCAAACTTACATCTGTGATCTGTCCCTCTGGTGCGGCTGTCAACACAGGAGTTTAAATATTGGCACAATGGTCAGCCAATCAGGTGTGAAAGCTTGAAATGTTTGGGGCGGGGCTTATTATTGAAAACATGTGCGCTGTGACTGAGGAGCCTGGTGGTTCAGTGGCTGCGGTGCGCGTTGAGCCGGAGTGTGGATATGGAGTGTGCGCCTGTGTGCCGCGCCACGCCGCGCGGCTTAAGTGAAGACCGACACGCGCCGGGCTGAGGTGGGATCCTGGCGGGGCCGGGCGCACCGCACTTCCTTGTATCTAAAAAAAAAGAAGAAAAGAATGCATTTGAAATTGTATTGTAGCTTGAGCATGCACATGAGTTCATTTGTCAATGTGTGCCGTGATTTCATAGCGCTGTCCACGGTGATGAAATGAGCCTCGGTGTCGGCAGGGTCACGGGGCCACCTCATTTTATATTTCCAGATTGTGGCTATGTTTGCACTGAGTGTGTTTCTTTCATTTCAACAATGTAGCCATAATGGTCTCTGGTTTTATGAAGTTAATGTTGAGAATGTATCTTGTCTGCGGGGAATGAGTTACTTCAACTTTAACCATTTAGGAAACCAATTAAGTTTATTAACTCAAACAATTTAAGCATACAAAAGTATTTGATTTGAGTACAAGTAACTCAAGTATTTGTTGTTAAAGTAACTTGGGTAAAGTGCATTGTACTAATTCCATTCAGTTAATGAAAACTACTAAGTATGTGACACTTATGTGAAACGGATTTATCTGAACTGAAATGATCTTCTTTATACAAATGTTAATACTTAAGTTGAATTGACTCTTTTCTTTCTACTAAATCAAATTATTACATTCTACTTCTGACAACTTCAAATGGAGAGCGTAGATCAGTGTGTGAGCCATTACAACCTGATTGTGAGGACCAGAGACACATGGTGAGTTTCAAAGGGAACTCCTGCAGGAACCTGATCTTCATTCACTACTGCCACCAGGGCCACTGCCCCTCTTGGGTTGCTTCCAACTCATCCTGAAAAGGGAACAAACACATGTTCAGTGTTTTCAGTGTATTCAGACAAATCATTCAACTTAAAAAAGAAAACATGATGTCATCATCACTACTTGCAATAGTCAAATAGAAGCACTGTCAATAAAAAGGTAAACATGTTGCATGTATTAGTTGTGAAATGTGGCGTTACACTGTACTCACATCTTATACCAAACTGAGAATACAAGTGCGTGTCCTCACTTAAACTGTGAGGACTGTACTCACGCCAGTAAACCGAATCCAGTCTGGGGTTTGTAGCAGGTTTGTAGGTTTGTGCGCCACGCCGCGCGGCTTAAGTGAAGACCGACACGCGCCAGGCCGAGGTGGGATCCTGGCGGGGCCGGGCGCACCGCACTTCCTTGTATCTAAAAAAAAAAAAGAATTCCTTTGAAATTGTATTGTAGCTTGAGCATGCGCATGATTTTATTTGTCAATGTGTGCCGTGATTTCATAGCGCTGTCCACGGTGCTGAAATGAGCCTCGCTGTCATATTAAAACTCTTTTCCAGATGAGGCATTGCTACAACAATGACTTTGACAGTGTGTGGGTGTCACCATCCTCTTTCACTCACTTGAGCTTCACTAAAGAGTGCAGGTCGTCTCTCTTTTAGTTCGGCAAGGAGGAGCTGAATTCACAGTTTCTTCATGCCCGAGTGCTGCATATGTTGATGGAGACCTGTGACATAAAACACAAAGAGCTACTGATGGTGCTACGTCTGTTTTTCACTAGACTACTCATAGATATCAGTACATCAACTGACAGTTAATGTATTATTTATTTGAACTTACAATTGTACATTTATATTCAAATACATACACAAATATGAAAGAACTGTACACTATAGTGGCGGTGATTGACTGAACATCATATGTTGGGTGCACATTTAAACACAGGATCCAGGCAGCTTTCCAAGTTGCAATATTTTATTTCCAAGTAAACGGTAGTCGGTGATGAGGGGTAATGGTGGATGATTCTGTCTATATGAAAATGATAAAGGAAATATTACAATCTAGAAAGTATCAAATATACAATAAGAAATGAGGTTGTCTTAGACTAACATCAATAATACATCCACTCTTACTTTCCTCTCTTTAGCAAAGGATTAAACTCAGGAATCTAGTACAATGACACACAAGCAATAAGTAAGTCTTCATACAAGATGTAGTATCAACCAAATGAATCATTAAATGAGTGAACGTCCATAAAACTCACAGCCAGTGTCCCTTTGTTCTCGTGGATTGTTTGGAGGGAAAATAGGGGGGTCAAAGGGCGGAAGGGGCGGGTTATATAGGATTAGGGGTGTGGTCCAGGTAGGTGTGCCAGTGATGAGGCAGGTGAGGAGGAGACTTGGGATTTTAACAAATACATATACAATGGCCGTGCCACTTTAATATAAACCTAAAATTCGAAGGTAAAATCAATTATTAGTAATAATATACAAAGTGTTTACATTAAAAACAAAGTAACACGTCAACCACAAATCTATGGATCACACCAAGCATCTGTGAGACGTCTGAGCCAGCGGATCATTTCATCAGGACAGGCCGAGGTAACACTGCTCTGCCCTGGGCACTGTGAGCACCGAGCGTCCGCAGAGGCGGAGCTGATCACCTCCGACAACGTACCGCGCTGAAATCAGTTCCAGGTTGGATATTCAACACACATTCGCTCCAGATCCAACGGCACCCTCCTCCTTCTCCACTCCGAGATAGGTGCACGATCACGGCTTGTACAAAGTCCGACCCATCGCTCTCAACAACCGTGGTCTCATTTAGGGACCATCAACGAATTACCGTTAAAAATGGATTAAAAAGAAATTATGGGAGGTACTAAAATGGAATAAAAAGAGGTGTGTCCTGACTAGGCAGTCTAGTTCTATGTTGCTGCACTGTTTTGGAATCTTTAGGGTCACATGGCCTGGACGCGATTGAGATAAAATGCTAATATTTGCATTAAAGAAATGATTGAAAGTAAATCAAGTATTTAAATGGAATATAAAGAGGTGTGTCCTGACTAGGCAGTCTAGTACTATGTTTGTACACTCATTTGGAGTCGTTGGGTCACATTGCCTGGAAGCTATTGAGCTAAAATGCTAATATTTACATTATTAAAATTATTAAAAAAAATAAATGAGGTAATTAAATATTAGTTTAATGTCATATGATCAAAATTAAAGTGTTAACGTTCGACTCTACACTTAGATTCAAGTGTTAAGTGTGTTTGCGGTTTGTTTCTGTCTGGTTGTGATGACTTTCTGTTGTACTCACGCCAGTAAACCGAATCCAGTCTGGGGTTTGTAGCAGGTTTGTACTGTAGCAGGTTTGCATTGGTGCTGCAAACAGAGAGTGAGACACAAACATGGGACTGTGATGGTTTCATTAAAGACAAGAGATGAGAAGAAGACTGGAGTCAGTGAGAAAACAAGGAAACAAAGTAACGTCAAACTTACGTCTGTGATCTGTCAGCATCTCCTCTCCCTCTGGTGCGGCTGTCAACACAGGAGTTTAAATATTGGCACAATGGTGAGTCAATCAGGTGTGAAAGCTTGAAATGTTTGGGGCGGGGCTTATTATTGAAAACATGTGCGCTGTGACTGACGAGCCTGGTGGTTCAGTGGCTGCGGTGCGCGTTGAGCCGGAGTGTGGATATGGAGTGTGCGCCTGTGTGCCACGCCGCGCGGCTTAAGTGAAGACCGACACGCGCCGGGCTGAGGTGGGATCCTGGCGGGGCCGGGCGCACCGCACTTCCTTGTATCTAAAAAAAAAGAGAAAAGAATGCATTTGAAATTGTATTGTAGCTTGAGCATGCACATGAGTTCATTTGTCAATGTGTGCCGTGATTTCATAGCGCTGTCCACGGTGATGAAATGAGCCTCGGTGTCGGCAGGGTCACGGGGCCACCTCATTTTATATTTCCAGATTGTGGCTATGTTTGCACTGAGTGTGTTTCTTTCATTTCAACAATGTAGCCATAATGGTCTCTGGTTTTATGAAGTTAATGTTGAGAATGTATCTTGTCTGCGGGGAATGAGTTACTTCAACTTTAACCATTTAGGAAACCAATTAAGTTTATTAACTCAAACAATTTAAGCATACAAAAGTATTTGATTTGAGTACAAGTAACTCAAGTATTTGTTGTTAAAGTAACTTGGGTAAAGTGCATTGTACTAATTCCATTCAGTTAATGAAAACTACTAAGTATGTGACACTTATGTGAAACGGATTTATCTGAACTGAAATGATCTTCTTTATACAAATGTTAATACTTAAGTTGAATTGACTCTTTTCTTTCTACTAAATCAAATTATTACATTCTACTTCTGACAACTTCAAATGGAGAGCGTAGATCAGTGTGTGAGCCATTACAACCTGATTGTGAGGACCAGAGACACATGGTGAGTTTCAAAGGGAACTCCTGCAGGAACCTGATCTTCATTCACTACTGCCACCAGGGCCACTGCCCCTCTTGGGTTGCTTCCAACTCATCCTGAAAAGGGAACAAACACATGTTCAGTGTTTTCAGTGTATTCAGACAAATCATTCAACTTAAAAAAGAAAACATGATGTCATCATCACTACTTGCGATGCAATAGTCAAATAGAAGCACTGTCAATAAAAAGGTAAACATGTTGCATGTATTATTTGTGAAATGTGGCGTTGTTTGTAGTTTAGTGTGTTTCCGCGTTTTCACGGCAGGGATGGCGTCTGCTGAGACGCTGGTTCCGCGGCTGCTGTGCGTTTGGCGCTGCGGCGGCGGTACGTGTCGTGTTTGCGCTGACTGTGTGCCCCGCCGCGCGGCTTAAGTGAGGACCGACGCGCGCCGGGCCGAGGTGGGATCTCGGTGCCGTGTGCTGTGGCTGCGGTACGTGTGGCAACTGAGGAGCCTGGTGGTTCAGCGGCTGCGGTGCGCGTCGCGCCGTTGTGCGGATATGGAGGGTGCGCCTGTGCGCTGCGCCACGCCGCGCGGCTTAAGTGAAGACCGACACGCGCCGGGCCGAGGCGGGGCCGGGCGCACCGCACTTTTTTTATGAAGTTAATGTTGAGAATGTATCTTGAATGTATCTCGGTTTGCGCGGGCTCCGTGGCTGCTGTGCGCTCCGTGCGCTCCGCGGCTGCGGTTCCGGTGCCGTGCGCTGCAGCGGCGGTACCTGTCGTAACTGGGGAGCCTTGTGGTTCCGCGGCCGCGGTGCGTGTCCTCACTTAAACTGTGAGGACTGTACTGAGGCCAGTAAACTAACCTGATCTTCATTCACTACTGCCACCAGGGCCACTGCCCCTCTTGGGTTGCTTCCAACTCATCCTGAAAAGGGAACAAACACATGTTCAGTGTTTTCAGTGTATTCAGACAAATCATTCAACTTAAAAAAGAAAACATGATGTCATCATCACTACTTGCGATGCAATAGTCAAATAGAAGCACTGTCAATAAAAAGGTAAACATGTTGCATGTATTATTTGTGAAATGTGGCGTTGTTTGTAGTTTAGTGTGTTTCCGCGTTTTCACGGCAGGGATGGCGTCTGCTGAGACGCTGATTCCGCGGCTGCTGCGGTGGCGGTACGTGTCGTGTTTGCGCTGACTGTGTGCCCCGCGCGGCTTAAGTGAGGACCGACACGCGCCGGGCCGAGGTGGGATCTCGGTGCCGTGTGCTGTGGCTGCGGTACGTGTGGCAACTGAGGAGCCTGGTGGTTCAGCGGCAGCGGTGCGCCGGAGTGTGGATATGGAGTGGCTCGGGAACAAACACATGTTCAGTGTTTTCAGTGTATTCAGACAAATCATTCAACTTAAAAAAGAAAACATGATGTCATCATCACTACTTGCGATGCAATAGTCAAATAGAAGCACTGTCAATAAAAAGGTAAACATGTTGCATGTATTATTTGTGAAATGTGGCGTTGTTTGTAGTTTAGTGTGTTTCCGCGTTTTCACGGCAGGGATGGCGTCTGCTGAGACGCTGGTTCCGCGGCTGCTGTGCGTTTGGCGCTGCGGCGGCGGTACGTGTCGTGTTTGCGCTGACTGTGTGCCCCGCCGCGCGGCTTAAGTGAGGACCGACGCGCGCCGGGCCGAGGTGGGATCTCGGTGCCGTGTGCTGTGGCTGCGGTACGTGTGGCAACTGAGGAGCCTGGTGGTTCAGCGGCTGCGGTGCGCGTCGCGCCGTTGTGCGGATATGGAGGGTGCGCCTGTGCGCTGCGCCACGCCGCGCGGCTTAAGTGAAGACCGACACGCGCCGGGCCGAGGCGGGGCCGGGCGCACCGCACTTTTTTTATGAAGTTAATGTTGAGAATGTATCTTGAATGTATCTCGGTTTGCGCGGGCTCCGTGGCTGCTGTGCGCTCCGTGCGCTCCGCGGCTGCGGTTCCGGTGCCGTGCGCTGCAGCGGCGGTACCTGTCGTAACTGGGGAGCCTTGTGGTTCCGCGGCCGCGGTGCGTGTCCTCACTTAAACTGTGAGGACTGTACTGAGGCCAGTAAACTAACCTGATCTTCATTCACTACTGCCACCAGGGCCACTGCCCCTCTTGGGTTGCTTCCAACTCATCCTGAAAAGGGAACAAACACATGTTCAGTGTTTTCAGTGTATTCAGACAAATCATTCAACTTAAAAAAGAAAACATGATGTCATCATCACTACTTGCGATGCAATAGTCAAATAGAAGCACTGTCAATAAAAAGGTAAACATGTTGCATGTATTATTTGTGAAATGTGGCGTTGTTTGTAGTTTAGTGTGTTTCCGCGTTTTCACGGCAGGGATGGCGTCTGCTGAGACGCTGATTCCGCGGCTGCTGCGGTGGCGGTACGTGTCGTGTTTGCGCTGACTGTGTGCCCCGCGCGGCTTAAGTGAGGACCGACACGCGCCGGGCCGAGGTGGGATCTCGGTGCCGTGTGCTGTGGCTGCGGTACGTGTGGCAACTGAGGAGCCTGGTGGTTCAGCGGCAGCGGTGCGCCGGAGTGTGGATATGGAGTGGCTCGGGAACAAACACATGTTCAGTGTTTTCAGTGTATTCAGACAAATCATTCAACTTAAAAAAGAAAACATGATGTCATCATCACTACTTGCGATGCAATAGTCAAATAGAAGCACTGTCAATAAAAAGGTAAACATGTTGCATGTATTATTTGTGAAATGTGGCGTTGTTTGTAGTTTAGTGTGTTTCCGCGTTTTCACGGCAGGGATGGCGTCTGCTGAGACGCTGGTTCCGCGGCTGCTGTGCGTTTGGCGCTGCGGCGGCGGTACGTGTCGTGTTTGCGCTGACTGTGTGCCCCGCCGCGCGGCTTAAGTGAGGACCGACGCGCGCCGGGCCGAGGTGGGATCTCGGTGCCGTGTGCTGTGGCTGCGGTACGTGTGGCAACTGAGGAGCCTGGTGGTTCAGCGGCTGCGGTGCGCGTCGCGCCGTTGTGCGGATATGGAGGGTGCGCCTGTGCGCTGCGCCACGCCGCGCGGCTTAAGTGAAGACCGACACGCGCCGGGCCGAGGCGGGGCCGGGCGCACCGCACTTTTTTTATGAAGTTAATGTTGAGAATGTATCTTGAATGTATCTCGGTTTGCGCGGGCTCCGTGGCTGCTGTGCGCTCCGTGCGCTCCGCGGCTGCGGTTCCGGTGCCGTGCGCTGCAGCGGCGGTACCTGTCGTAACTGGGGAGCCTTGTGGTTCCGCGGCCGCGGTGCGTGTCCTCACTTAAACTGTGAGGACTGTACTGAGGCCAGTAAACTAACCTGATCTTCATTCACTACTGCCACCAGGGCCACTGCCCCTCTTGGGTTGCTTCCAACTCATCCTGAAAAGGGAACAAACACATGTTCAGTGTTTTCAGTGTATTCAGACAAATCATTCAACTTAAAAAAGAAAACATGATGTCATCATCACTACTTGCGATGCAATAGTCAAATAGAAGCACTGTCAATAAAAAGGTAAACATGTTGCATGTATTATTTGTGAAATGTGGCGTTGTTTGTAGTTTAGTGTGTTTCCGCGTTTTCACGGCAGGGATGGCGTCTGCTGAGACGCTGATTCCGCGGCTGCTGCGGTGGCGGTACGTGTCGTGTTTGCGCTGACTGTGTGCCCCGCGCGGCTTAAGTGAGGACCGACACGCGCCGGGCCGAGGTGGGATCTCGGTGCCGTGTGCTGTGGCTGCGGTACGTGTGGCAACTGAGGAGCCTGGTGGTTCAGCGGCAGCGGTGCGCCGGAGTGTGGATATGGAGTGGCTCGGGAACAAACACATGTTCAGTGTTTTCAGTGTATTCAGACAAATCATTCAACTTAAAAAAGAAAACATGATGTCATCATCACTACTTGCGATGCAATAGTCAAATAGAAGCACTGTCAATAAAAAGGTAAACATGTTGCATGTATTATTTGTGAAATGTGGCGTTGTTTGTAGTTTAGTGTGTTTCCGCGTTTTCACGGCAGGGATGGCGTCTGCTGAGACGCTGGTTCCGCGGCTGCTGTGCGTTTGGCGCTGCGGCGGCGGTACGTGTCGTGTTTGCGCTGACTGTGTGCCCCGCCGCGCGGCTTAAGTGAGGACCGACGCGCGCCGGGCCGAGGTGGGATCTCGGTGCCGTGTGCTGTGGCTGCGGTACGTGTGGCAACTGAGGAGCCTGGTGGTTCAGCGGCTGCGGTGCGCGTCGCGCCGTTGTGCGGATATGGAGGGTGCGCCTGTGCGCTGCGCCACGCCGCGCGGCTTAAGTGAAGACCGACACGCGCCGGGCCGAGGCGGGGCCGGGCGCACCGCACTTTTTTTATGAAGTTAATGTTGAGAATGTATCTTGAATGTATCTCGGTTTGCGCGGGCTCCGTGGCTGCTGTGCGCTCCGTGCGCTCCGCGGCTGCGGTTCCGGTGCCGTGCGCTGCAGCGGCGGTACCTGTCGTAACTGGGGAGCCTTGTGGTTCCGCGGCCGCGGTGCGTGTCCTCACTTAAACTGTGAGGACTGTACTGAGGCCAGTAAACTAACCTGATCTTCATTCACTACTGCCACCAGGGCCACTGCCCCTCTTGGGTTGCTTCCAACTCATCCTGAAAAGGGAACAAACACATGTTCAGTGTTTTCAGTGTATTCAGACAAATCATTCAACTTAAAAAAGAAAACATGATGTCATCATCACTACTTGCGATGCAATAGTCAAATAGAAGCACTGTCAATAAAAAGGTAAACATGTTGCATGTATTATTTGTGAAATGTGGCGTTGTTTGTAGTTTAGTGTGTTTCCGCGTTTTCACGGCAGGGATGGCGTCTGCTGAGACGCTGATTCCGCGGCTGCTGCGGTGGCGGTACGTGTCGTGTTTGCGCTGACTGTGTGCCCCGCGCGGCTTAAGTGAGGACCGACACGCGCCGGGCCGAGGTGGGATCTCGGTGCCGTGTGCTGTGGCTGCGGTACGTGTGGCAACTGAGGAGCCTGGTGGTTCAGCGGCAGCGGTGCGCCGGAGTGTGGATATGGAGTGGCTCGGGAACAAACACATGTTCAGTGTTTTCAGTGTATTCAGACAAATCATTCAACTTAAAAAAGAAAACATGATGTCATCATCACTACTTGCGATGCAATAGTCAAATAGAAGCACTGTCAATAAAAAGGTAAACATGTTGCATGTATTATTTGTGAAATGTGGCGTTGTTTGTAGTTTAGTGTGTTTCCGCGTTTTCACGGCAGGGATGGCGTCTGCTGAGACGCTGGTTCCGCGGCTGCTGTGCGTTTGGCGCTGCGGCGGCGGTACGTGTCGTGTTTGCGCTGACTGTGTGCCCCGCCGCGCGGCTTAAGTGAGGACCGACGCGCGCCGGGCCGAGGTGGGATCTCGGTGCCGTGTGCTGTGGCTGCGGTACGTGTGGCAACTGAGGAGCCTGGTGGTTCAGCGGCTGCGGTGCGCGTCGCGCCGTTGTGCGGATATGGAGGGTGCGCCTGTGCGCTGCGCCACGCCGCGCGGCTTAAGTGAAGACCGACACGCGCCGGGCCGAGGCGGGGCCGGGCGCACCGCACTTTTTTTATGAAGTTAATGTTGAGAATGTATCTTGAATGTATCTCGGTTTGCGCGGGCTCCGTGGCTGCTGTGCGCTCCGTGCGCTCCGCGGCTGCGGTTCCGGTGCCGTGCGCTGCAGCGGCGGTACCTGTCGTAACTGGGGAGCCTTGTGGTTCCGCGGCCGCGGTGCGTGTCCTCACTTAAACTGTGAGGACTGTACTGAGGCCAGTAAACTAACCTGATCTTCATTCACTACTGCCACCAGGGCCACTGCCCCTCTTGGGTTGCTTCCAACTCATCCTGAAAAGGGAACAAACACATGTTCAGTGTTTTCAGTGTATTCAGACAAATCATTCAACTTAAAAAAGAAAACATGATGTCATCATCACTACTTGCGATGCAATAGTCAAATAGAAGCACTGTCAATAAAAAGGTAAACATGTTGCATGTATTATTTGTGAAATGTGGCGTTGTTTGTAGTTTAGTGTGTTTCCGCGTTTTCACGGCAGGGATGGCGTCTGCTGAGACGCTGATTCCGCGGCTGCTGCGGTGGCGGTACGTGTCGTGTTTGCGCTGACTGTGTGCCCCGCGCGGCTTAAGTGAGGACCGACACGCGCCGGGCCGAGGTGGGATCTCGGTGCCGTGTGCTGTGGCTGCGGTACGTGTGGCAACTGAGGAGCCTGGTGGTTCAGCGGCAGCGGTGCGCCGGAGTGTGGATATGGAGTGGCTCGGGAACAAACACATGTTCAGTGTTTTCAGTGTATTCAGACAAATCATTCAACTTAAAAAAGAAAACATGATGTCATCATCACTACTTGCGATGCAATAGTCAAATAGAAGCACTGTCAATAAAAAGGTAAACATGTTGCATGTATTATTTGTGAAATGTGGCGTTGTTTGTAGTTTAGTGTGTTTCCGCGTTTTCACGGCAGGGATGGCGTCTGCTGAGACGCTGGTTCCGCGGCTGCTGTGCGTTTGGCGCTGCGGCGGCGGTACGTGTCGTGTTTGCGCTGACTGTGTGCCCCGCCGCGCGGCTTAAGTGAGGACCGACGCGCGCCGGGCCGAGGTGGGATCTCGGTGCCGTGTGCTGTGGCTGCGGTACGTGTGGCAACTGAGGAGCCTGGTGGTTCAGCGGCTGCGGTGCGCGTCGCGCCGTTGTGCGGATATGGAGGGTGCGCCTGTGCGCTGCGCCACGCCGCGCGGCTTAAGTGAAGACCGACACGCGCCGGGCCGAGGCGGGGCCGGGCGCACCGCACTTTTTTTATGAAGTTAATGTTGAGAATGTATCTTGAATGTATCTCGGTTTGCGCGGGCTCCGTGGCTGCTGTGCGCTCCGTGCGCTCCGCGGCTGCGGTTCCGGTGCCGTGCGCTGCAGCGGCGGTACCTGTCGTAACTGGGGAGCCTTGTGGTTCCGCGGCCGCGGTGCGTGTCCTCACTTAAACTGTGAGGACTGTACTGAGGCCAGTAAACTAACCTGATCTTCATTCACTACTGCCACCAGGGCCACTGCCCCTCTTGGGTTGCTTCCAACTCATCCTGAAAAGGGAACAAACACATGTTCAGTGTTTTCAGTGTATTCAGACAAATCATTCAACTTAAAAAAGAAAACATGATGTCATCATCACTACTTGCGATGCAATAGTCAAATAGAAGCACTGTCAATAAAAAGGTAAACATGTTGCATGTATTATTTGTGAAATGTGGCGTTGTTTGTAGTTTAGTGTGTTTCCGCGTTTTCACGGCAGGGATGGCGTCTGCTGAGACGCTGATTCCGCGGCTGCTGCGGTGGCGGTACGTGTCGTGTTTGCGCTGACTGTGTGCCCCGCGCGGCTTAAGTGAGGACCGACACGCGCCGGGCCGAGGTGGGATCTCGGTGCCGTGTGCTGTGGCTGCGGTACGTGTGGCAACTGAGGAGCCTGGTGGTTCAGCGGCAGCGGTGCGCCGGAGTGTGGATATGGAGTGGCTCGGGAACAAACACATGTTCAGTGTTTTCAGTGTATTCAGACAAATCATTCAACTTAAAAAAGAAAACATGATGTCATCATCACTACTTGCGATGCAATAGTCAAATAGAAGCACTGTCAATAAAAAGGTAAACATGTTGCATGTATTATTTGTGAAATGTGGCGTTGTTTGTAGTTTAGTGTGTTTCCGCGTTTTCACGGCAGGGATGGCGTCTGCTGAGACGCTGGTTCCGCGGCTGCTGTGCGTTTGGCGCTGCGGCAGCGGTACGTGTCGTGTTTGCGCTGACTGTGTGCCCCGCCGCGCGGCTTAAGTGAGGACCGACGCGCGCCGGGCCGAGGTGGGATCTCGGTGCCGTGTGCTGTGGCTGCGGTACGTGTGGCAACTGAGGAGCCTGGTGGTTCAGCGGCTGCGGTGCGCGTCGCGCCGTTGTGCGGATATGGAGGGTGCGCCTGTGCGCTGCGCCACGCCGCGCGGCTTAAGTGAAGACCGACACGCACCGGGCCGAGGCGGGGCCGGGCGCACCGCACTTTTTTTATGAAGTTAATGTTGAGAATGTATCTTGAATGTATCTCGGTTTGCGCGGGCTCCGTGGCTGCTGTGCGCTCCGTGCGCTCCGCGGCCGCGGTTCCGGTGCCGTGCGCTGCAGCGGCGGTACCTGTCGTAACTGGGGAGCCTTGTGGTTCCGCGGCCGCGGTGCGTGTCCTCACTTAAACTGTGAGGACTGTACTGAGGCCAGTAAACTAACCTGATCTTCATTCACTACTGCCACCAGGGCCACTGCCCCTCTTGGGTTGCTTCCAACTCATCCTGAAAAGGGAACAAACACATGTTCAGTGTTTTCAGTGTATTCAGACAAATCATTCAACTTAAAAAAGAAAACATGATGTCATCATCACTACTTGCGATGCAATAGTCAAATAGAAGCACTGTCAATAAAAAGGTAAACATGTTGCATGTATTATTTGTGAAATGTGGCGTTGTTTGTAGTTTAGTGTGTTTCCGCGTTTTCACGGCAGGGATGGCGTCTGCTGAGACGCTGATTCCGCAGCTGCTGTGCGTTTGGCGCTGCGGTGGCGGTACGTGTCGTGTTTGCGCTGACTGTGTGCCCCGCCGCGCGGCTTAAGTGAGGACCGACACGCGCCGGGCCGAGGTGGGATCTCGGTGCCGTGTGCTGTGGCTGCGGTACGTGTCGCAACTGAGGAGCCTGGTGGTTCAGCGGCAGCGGTGCGCCGGAGTGTGGATATGGAGTGGCTCGGGAACAAACACATGTTCAGTGTTTTCAGTGTATTCAGACAAATCATTCAACTTAAAAAAGAAAACATGATGTCATCATCACTACTTGCGATGCAATAGTCAAATAGAAGCACTGTCAATAAAAAGGTAAACATGTTGCATGTATTATTTGTGAAATGTGGCGTTGTTTGTAGTTTAGTGTGTTTCCGCGTTTTCACGGCAGGGATGGCGTCTGCTGAGACGCTGATTCCGCGGCTGCTGTGCGTTTGGCGCTGCGGTGGCGGTACGTGTCGTGTTTGCGCTGACTGTGTGCCCCGCCGCGCGGCTTAAGTGAGGACCGACAAGCGCCGGGCCGAGGTGGGATCTCGGTGCCGTGTGCTGTGGCTGCGGTACGTGTCGCAACTGAGGAGCCTGGTGGTTCAGCGGCAGCGGTGCGCCGGAGTGTGGATATGGAGTGGCTCGGGAACAAACACATGTTCAGTGTTTTCAGTGTATTCAGACAAATCATTCAACTTAAAAAAGAAAACATGATGTCATCATCACTACTTGCGATGCAATAGTCAAATAGAAGCACTGTCAATAAAAAGGTAAACATGTTGCATGTATTATTTGTGGAATGTGGCGTTGTTTGTAGTTTAGTGTGTTTCCGCGTTTTCACGGCAGGGATGGGGTCTGCTGAGACGCTGGTTCCGCGGCTGCTGTGCGTTTGGCGCTGCGGCGGCGGTACGTGTCGTGTTTGCGCTGACTGTGTGCCCCGCCGCGCGGCTTAAGTGAGGACCGACACGCGCCGGGCCGAGGTGGGATCTCGGTGCCGTGTGCTGTGGCTGCGGTACGTGTGGCAACTGAGGAGCCTGGTGGTTCAGCGGCTGCGGTGCGCGTCGCGCCGTTGTGCGGATATGGAGGGTGCGCCTGTGCGCTGCGCCACGCCGCGCGGCTTAAGTGAAGACCGACACGCGCCGGGCCGAGGCGGGGCCGGGCGCACCGCACTTTTTTTATGAAGTTAATGTTGAGAATGTATCTTGAATGTATCTCGGTTTGCGCGGGCTCCGTGGCTGCTGTGCGCTCCGTGCGCTCCGCGGCTGCGGTTCCGGTGCCGTGCGCTGCGGCGGCGGTACCTGTCGTAACTGGGGAGCCTTGTGGTTCCGCGGCCGCGGTGCGTGTCCTCACTTAAACTGTGAGGACTGTACTCAGGCCAGTAAACTAACCTGATCTTCATTCACTACTGCCACCAGGGCCACTGCCCCTCTTGGGTTGCTTCCAACTCATCCTGAAAAGGGAACAAACACATGTTCAGTGTTTTCAGTGTATTCAGACAAATCATTCAACTTAAAAAAGAAAACATGATGTCATCATCACTACTTGCGATGCAATAGTCAAATAGAAGCACTGTCAATAAAAAGGTAAACATGTTGCATGTATTATTTGTGAAATGTGGCGTTGTTTGTAGTTTAGTGTGTTTCCGCGTTTTCACGGCAGGGATGGCGTCTGCTGAGACGCTGATTCCGCGGCTGCTGTGCGTTTGGCGCTGCGGTGGCGGTACGTGTCGTGTTTGCGCTGACTGTGTGCCCCGCCGCGCGGCTTAAGTGAGGACCGACACGCGCCGGGCCGAGGTGGGATCTCGGTGCCGTGTGCTGTGGCTGCGGTACGTGTGGCAACTGAGGAGCCTGGTGGTTCAGCGGCAGCGGTGCGCCGGAGTGTGGATATGGAGTGGCTCGGGAACAAACACATGTTCAGTGTTTTCAGTGTATTCAGACAAATCATTCAACTTAAAAAAGAAAACATGATGTCATCATCACTACTTGCGATGCAATAGTCAAATAGAAGCACTGTCAATAAAAAGGTAAACATGTTGCATGTATTATTTGTGAAATGTGGCGTTGTTTGTAGTTTAGTGTGTTTCCGCGTTTTCACGGCAGGGATGGCGTCTGCTGAGACGCTGGTTCCGCGGCTGCTGTGCGTTTGGCGCTGCGGCGGCGGTACGTGTCGTGTTTGCGCTGACTGTGTGCCCCGCCGCGCGGCTTAAGTGAGGACCGACGCGCGCCGGGCCGAGGTGGGATCTCGGTGCCGTGTGCTGTGGCTGCGGTACGTGTGGCAACTGAGGAGCCTGGTGGTTCAGCGGCTGCGGTGCGCGTCGCGCCGTTGTGCGGATATGGAGGGTGCGCCTGTGCGCTGCGCCACGCCGCGCGGCTTAAGTGAAGACCGACACGCGCCGGGCCGAGGCGGGGCCGGGCGCACCGCACTTTTTTTATGAAGTTAATGTTGAGAATGTATCTTGAATGTATCTCGGTTTGCGCGGGCTCCGTGGCTGCTGTGCGCTCCGTGCGCTCCGCGGCTGCGGTTCCGGTGCCGTGCGCTGCAGCGGCGGTACCTGTCGTAACTGGGGAGCCTTGTGGTTCCGCGGCCGCGGTGCGTGTCCTCACTTAAACTGTGAGGACTGTACTGAGGCCAGTAAACTAACCTGATCTTCATTCACTACTGCCACCAGGGCCACTGCCCCTCTTGGGTTGCTTCCAACTCATCCTGAAAAGGGAACAAACACATGTTCAGTGTTTTCAGTGTATTCAGACAAATCATTCAACTTAAAAAAGAAAACATGATGTCATCATCACTACTTGCGATGCAATAGTCAAATAGAAGCACTGTCAATAAAAAGGTAAACATGTTGCATGTATTATTTGTGAAATGTGGCGTTGTTTGTAGTTTAGTGTGTTTCCGCGTTTTCACGGCAGGGATGGCGTCTGCTGAGACGCTGATTCCGCGGCTGCTGTGCGTTTGGCGCTGCGGTGGCGGTACGTGTCGTGTTTGCGCTGACTGTGTGCCCCGCCGCGCGGCTTAAGTGAGGACCGACACGCGCCGGGCCGAGGTGGGATCTCGGTGCCGTGTGCTGTGGCTGCGGTACGTGTCGCAACTGAGGAGCCTGGTGGTTCAGCGGCAGCGGTGCGCCGGAGTGTGGATATGGAGTGGCTCGGGAACAAACACATGTTCAGTGTTTTCAGTGTATTCAGACAAATCATTCAACTTAAAAAAGAAAACATGATGTCATCATCACTACTTGCGATGCAATAGTCAAATAGAAGCACTGTCAATAAAAAGGTAAACATGTTGCATGTATTATTTGTGAAATGTGGCGTTGTTTGTAGTTTAGTGTGTTTCCGCGTTTTCACGGCAGGGATGGCGTCTGCTGAGACGCTGGTTCCGCGGCTGCTGTGCGTTTGGCGCTGCGGCAGCGGTACGTGTCGTGTTTGCGCTGACTGTGTGCCCCGCCGCGCGGCTTAAGTGAGGACCGACGCGCGCCGGGCCGAGGTGGGATCTCGGTGCCGTGTGCTGTGGCTGCGGTACGTGTGGCAACTGAGGAGCCTGGTGGTTCAGCGGCTGCGGTGCGCGTCGCGCCGTTGTGCGGATATGGAGGGTGCGCCTGTGCGCTGCGCCACGCCGCGCGGCTTAAGTGAAGACCGACACGCACCGGGCCGAGGCGGGGCCGGGCGCACCGCACTTTTTTTATGAAGTTAATGTTGAGAATGTATCTTGAATGTATCTCGGTTTGCGCGGGCTCCGTGGCTGCTGTGCGCTCCGTGCGCTCCGCGGCCGCGGTTCCGGTGCCGTGCGCTGCAGCGGCGGTACCTGTCGTAACTGGGGAGCCTTGTGGTTCCGCGGCCGCGGTGCGTGTCCTCACTTAAACTGTGAGGACTGTACTGAGGCCAGTAAACTAACCTGATCTTCATTCACTACTGCCACCAGGGCCACTGCCCCTCTTGGGTTGCTTCCAACTCATCCTGAAAAGGGAACAAACACATGTTCAGTGTTTTCAGTGTATTCAGACAAATCATTCAACTTAAAAAAGAAAACATGATGTCATCATCACTACTTGCGATGCAATAGTCAAATAGAAGCACTGTCAATAAAAAGGTAAACATGTTGCATGTATTATTTGTGAAATGTGGCGTTGTTTGTAGTTTAGTGTGTTTCCGCGTTTTCACGGCAGGGATGGCGTCTGCTGAGACGCTGATTCCGCAGCTGCTGTGCGTTTGGCGCTGCGGTGGCGGTACGTGTCGTGTTTGCGCTGACTGTGTGCCCCGCCGCGCGGCTTAAGTGAGGACCGACACGCGCCGGGCCGAGGTGGGATCTCGGTGCCGTGTGCTGTGGCTGCGGTACGTGTCGCAACTGAGGAGCCTGGTGGTTCAGCGGCAGCGGTGCGCCGGAGTGTGGATATGGAGTGGCTCGGGAACAAACACATGTTCAGTGTTTTCAGTGTATTCAGACAAATCATTCAACTTAAAAAAGAAAACATGATGTCATCATCACTACTTGCGATGCAATAGTCAAATAGAAGCACTGTCAATAAAAAGGTAAACATGTTGCATGTATTATTTGTGGAATGTGGCGTTGTTTGTAGTTTAGTGTGTTTCCGCGTTTTCACGGCAGGGATGGGGTCTGCTGAGACGCTGGTTCCGCGGCTGCTGTGCGTTTGGCGCTGCGGCGGCGGTACGTGTCGTGTTTGCGCTGACTGTGTGCCCCGCCGCGCGGCTTAAGTGAGGACCGACACGCGCCGGGCCGAGGTGGGATCTCGGTGCCGTGTGCTGTGGCTGCGGTACGTGTCGCAACTGAGGAGCCTGGTGGTTCAGCGGCTGCGGTGCGCGTCGCGCCGTTGTGCGGATATGGAGGGTGCGCCTGTGCGCTGCGCCACGCCGCGCGGCTTAAGTGAAGACCGACACGCGCCGGGCCGAGGCGGGGCCGGGCGCACCGCACTTTTTTTATGAAGTTAATGTTGAGAATGTATCTTGAATGTATCTCGGTTTGCGCGGGCTCCGCGGCTGCTGTGCGCTCCACGGCTGCGGTTCCGGTGCCGTGCGCTGCGGCGGCGGTACCTGTCGTAACTGGGGAGCCTGGTAGTTCCGCGGCCGCGGTGCGTGTCCTCACTTAAACTGTGAGGACTGTACTCAGGCCAGTAAACTAACCTGATCTTCATTCACTACTGCACCAGGGCCACTGCCCCTCTTGGGTTGCTTCCAACTCATCCTGAAAAGGGAACAAACACATGTGCAGTGTTTTCAGTGTATTCAGACAAATCATTCAACTTAAAAAAGAAAACATGATGTCATCATCACTACTTGCGATGCAATAGTCAAATAGAAGCACTGTCAATAAAAAGGTAAACATGTTGCATGTATTAGTTGTGAAATGTGGCGTTACACTGTACTCACATCTTATACCAAACTGAGAATACAAGTGCGTGTCCTCACTTAAACTGTGAGGACTGTACTCACGCCAGTAAACCGAATCCAGTCTGGGGTTTGTAGCAGGTTTGTAGGTTTGTGCGCCACGCCGCGCGGCTTAAGTGAAGACCGACACGCGCCAGGCCGAGGTGGGATCTCGGCAGGGCTGGGCGCTGTGGCTGCGGTACGTGTCGCAACTGAGGAGCCTGGTGGTTCAGCGGCTGCAGTGCGCGTCGCGCCGGAGTGTGGATATGGAGGGTGCGCCGCGGCTTAAGTGAAGACCGACACGCGCCGGGCCGCACCGCACTTCCTTGTATCTTAAAAAAAAGAAAAGAATGCATTTGAAATTGTATTGTAGCTTGAGCATGCGCATGATTTTATTTGTCAATGTGTGCCGTGATTTCATAGCGCTGTCCACGGTGCTGAAATGAGCCTCGCTGTCATATTAAAACTCTTTTCCAGATGAGGCATTGCTACAACGATGACTTTGACAGTGTGTGGGTGTCACCATCCTCTTTCACTCACTTGAGCTTCACTAAAGAGTGCAGGTCGTCTCTCTTTTAGTTCGGCAAGGAGGAGCTGAATTCACAGTTTCTTCATGCCCGAGTGCTGCATATGTTGATGGAGACCTGTGACATAAAACACAAAGAGCTACTGATGGTGCTACGTCTGTTTTTCACTAGACTACTCATAGATATCAGTACATCAACTGACAGTTAATGTATTATTTATTTGAACTTACAATTGTACATTTATATTCAAATACATACACAAATATGAAAGAACTGTACACTATAGTGGCGGTGATTGACTGAACATCATATGTTGGGTGCACATTTAAACACAGGATCCAGGCAGCTTTCCAAGTTGCAATATTTTATTTCCAAGTAAACGGTAGTCGGTGATGAGGGGTAATGGTGGATGATTCTGTCTATATGAAAATGATAAAGCAAATATTACAATCTAGAAAGTATCAAATATACAATAAGAAATGAGGTTGTCTTAGACTAACATCAATAATACATCCACTCTTACTTCCCTCTCTTTAGCAAAGGATTAAACTCAGGAATCTAGTATAATGACACACAAGCAATAAGTAAGTCTTCATACAAGATGTAGTATCAACCAAATGAATCATTAAATGAGTGAACGTCCATAAAACTCACAGCCAGTGTCCCTTTGTTCTCGTGGATTGTTTGGAGGGAAAATAGGGGGGTCAAAGGGCGGAAGGGGCGGGTTATATAGGATTAGGGGTGTGGTCCAGGTAGGTGTGCCAGTGATGAGGCAGGTGAGGAGGAGACTTGGGATTTTAACAAATACATATACAATGGCCGTGCCACTTTAATATAAACCTAAAATTCGAAGGTAAAATCAATTATTAGTAATAATATACAAAGTGTTTACATTAAAAACAAAGTAACACGTCAACCACAAATCTATGGATCACACCTAGCATCTGTGAGACGTCTGAGCCAGCGGATCATTTCATCAGGACAGGCCGAGGTAGCGCTGCTCTGCCCTGGGCACTGTGAGCACCAAGCGTCCGCAGAGGCGGAGCTGATCACCTCCGACAACGTACCGCGCTGAAATCAGTTCCAGGTTGGATATTCAACAGACATTCGCTCCAGATCCAACGGCACCCTCCTCCTTCTCCACCCCGAGATAGGTGCACGATCACGGCTTGTACAAAGTCCGACCCATCGCTCTCAACAACCGTGGTCTCATTTAGGGACCATCAACGAATTACCGTTAAAAATGGATTAAAAGAAATTATGGGAGGTACTCAAATGGAATAAAAAGAGGTGTGTCCTGACTAGGCAGTCTAGTTCTATGTTGCTGCACTGTTTTGGAATCTTTAGGGTCACATGGCCTGGACGCGATTGAGATAAAATGCTAATATTTGCATTAAAGAAATGATTGAAAGTAAATCAAGTATTTAAATGGAATATAAAGAGGTGTGTCCTGACTAGGCAGTCTAGTACTATGTTTGTACACTCATTTGGAGTCGTTGGGTCACATTGCCTGGAAGCTATTGAGCTAAAATGCTAATATTTACATTATTAAAATTATAAAAAAAATAAATGAGGTAATTAAATATTAGTTTAATGTCATATGATCAAAATTAAAGTGTTAACGTTCGACTCTACACTTAGATTCAAGTGTTAAGTGTGTTTGCGGTTTGTTTCTGTCTGGTTGTGATGACTTTCTGTTGTACTCACGCCAGTAAACCGAATCCAGTCTGGGGTTTGTAGCAGGTTTGTACTGTAGCAGGTTTGCATTGGTGCTGCAAACAGAGAGTGAGACACAAACATGGGACTGTGATGGTTTCATTAAAGACAAGAGATGAGAAGAAGACTGGAGTCAGTGAGAAAACAAGGAAACAAAGTAACGTCAAACTTACGTCTGTGATCTGTCAGCATCTCCTCTCCCTCTGGTGCGGCTGTCAACACAGGAGTTTAAATATTGGCACAATGGTCAGTCAATCAGGTGTGAAAGCTTGAAATGTTTGGGGCGGGGCTTATTATTGAAAACATGTGCGCTGTGACTGAGGAGCCTGGTGGTTCAGTGGCTGCGGTGCGCTTTGAGCCGGAGTGTGGATATGGAGTGTGCGCCTGTGTGCCACGCCGCGCGGCTTAAGTGAAGACCGACGCGCGCCGGGCTGAGGTGGGATCCTGGCGGGGCCGGGCGCACCGCACTTCCTTGTATCTAAAAAAAAAGAGAAAAGAATGCATTTGAAATTGTATTGTAGCTTGAGCATGCACATGAGTTCATTTGTCAATGTGTGCCGTGATTTCATAGCGCTGTCCACGGTGATGAAATGAGCCTCGGTGTCGGCAGGGTCACGGGGCCACCTCATTTTATATTTCCAGATTGTGGCTATGTTTGCACTGAGTGTGTTTCTTTCATTTCAACAATGTAGCCATAATGGTCTCTGGTTTTATGAAGTTAATGTTGAGAATGTGTCTTGTCTGCGGGGAATGAGTTACTTCAACTTTAACCATTTAGGAAACCAATTAAGTTTATTAACTCAAACAATTTAAGCATACAAAAGTATTTGATTTGAGTACAAGTAACTCAAGTATTTGTTGTTAAAGTAACTTGGGTAAAGTGCATTGTACTAATTCCATTCAGTTAATGAAAACTACTAAGTATGTGACACTTATGTGAAACGGATTTATCTGAACTGAAATGATCTTCTTTATACAAATGTTAATACTTAAGTTGAATTGACTCTTTTCTTTCTACTAAATCAAATTATTACATTCTACTTCTGACAACTTCAAATGGAGAGCGTAGATCAGTGTGTGAGCCATTACAACCTGATTGTGAGGACCAGAGACACATGGTGAGTTTCAAAGGGAACTCCTGCAGGAACCTGATCTTCATTCACTACTGCCACCAGGGCCACTGCCCCTCTTGGGTTGCTTCCAACTCATCCTGAAAAGGGAACAAACACATGTTCAGTGTTTTCAGTGTATTCAGACAAATCATTCAACTTAAAAAAGAAAACATGATGTCATCATCACTACTTGCGATGCAATAGTCAAATAGAAGCACTGTCAATAAAAAGGTAAACATGTTGCATGTATTAGTTGTGAAATGTGGCGTTACACTGTACTCACATCTTATACCAAACTGAGAATACAAGTGCGTGTCCTCACTTAAACTGTGAGGACTGTACTCACGCCAGTAAACCGAATCCAGTCTGGGGTTTGTAGCAGGTTTGTAGGTTTGTGCGCCACGGCGCGCGGCTTAAGTGAAGACCGCCACGCGCCAGGCCGAGGTGGGATCTCGGCAGGGCTGGGCGCTGTGGCTGCGGTACGTGTCGCAACTGAGGAGCCTGGTGGTTCAGCGGCTGCAGTGCGCGTCGCGCCGGAGTGTGGATATGGAGGGTGCGCCGCGGCTTAAGTGAAGACCGACACGCGCCGGGCCGCACCGCACTTCCTTGTATCTTAAAAAAAAGAAAAGAATGCATTTGAAATTGTATTGTAGCTTGAGCATGCGCATGATTTTATTTGTCAATGTGTGCCGTGATTTCATAGCGCTGTCCACGGTGCTGAAATGAGCCTCGCTGTCATATTAAAACTCTTTTCCAGATGAGGCATTGCTACAACGATGACTTTGACAGTGTGTGGGTGTCACCATCCTCTTTCACTCACTTGAGCTTCACTAAAGAGTGCAGGTCGTCTCTCTTTTAGTTCGGCAAGGAGGAGCTGAATTCACAGTTTCTTCATGCCCGAGTGCTGCATATGTTGATGGAGACCTGTGACATAAAACACAAAGAGCTACTGATGGTGCTACGTCTGTTTTTCACTAGACTACTCATAGATATCAGTACATCAACTGACAGTTAATGTATTATTTATTTGAACTTACAATTGTACATTTATATTCAAATACATACACAAATATGAAAGAACTGTACACTATAGTGGCGGTGATTGACTGAACATCATATGTTGGGTGCACATTTAAACACAGGATCCAGGCAGCTTTCCAAGTTGCAATATTTTATTTCCAAGTAAACGGTAGTCGGTGATGAGGGGTAATGGTGGATGATTCTGTCTATATGAAAATGATAAAGGAAATATTACAATCTAGAAAGTATCAAATATACAATAAGAAATGAGGTTGTCTTAGACTAACATCAATAATACATCCACTCTTACTTTCCTCTCTTTAGCAAAGGATTAAACTCAGGAATCTAGTATAATGACACACAAGCAATAAGTAAGTCTTCATACAAGATGTAGTATCAACCAAATGAATCATTAAATGAGTGAACGTCCATAAAACTCACAGCCAGTGTCCCTTTGTTCTCGTGGATTGTTTGGAGGGAAAATAGGGGGGTCAAAGGGCGGAAGGGGCGGGTTATATAGGATTAGGGGTGTGGTCCAGGTAGGTGTGCCAGTGATGAGGCAGGTGAGGAGGAGACTTGGGATTTTAACAAATACATATATACAATGGCCGTGCCACTTTAATATAAACCTAAAATTCGAAGGTAAAATCAATTATTAGTAATAATATACAAAGTAACACGTCAACCACAAATCTATGGATCACACCAAGCATCTGTGAGACGTCTGAGCCAGCGGATCATTTCATCAGGACAGGCCGAGGTAACGCTGCTCTGCCCTGGGCACTGTGAGCACCGAGCGTCCGCAGAGGCGGAGCTGATCACCTCCGACAACGTACCGCGCTGAAATCAGTTCCAGGTTGGATATTCAACAGACATTCGCTCCAGATCCAACGGCACCCTCCTCCTTCTCCACCCCGAGATAGGTGCACGATCAAGGCTTGTACAAAGTCCGACCCATCGCTCTCAACAACCGTGGTCTCATTTAGGGACCATCAACGAATTACCGTTAAAAATGGATTAAAAAAAATTATGGGAGGTACTAAAATGGAATAAAAAGAGGTGTGTCCTGACTAGGCAGTCTAGTTCTATGTTGCTGCACTGTTTTGGAATCTTTAGGGTCACATGGCCTGGACGCGATTGAGATAAAATGCTAATATTTGCATTAAAGAAATTATTGAAAGTAAATCAAGTATTTAAATGGAATATAAAGAGGTGTGTCCTGACTAGGCAGTCTAGTACTATGTTTGTACACTCATTTGGAGTCGTTGGGTCACAATGCCTGGAAGCTATTGAGCTAAAATGCTAATATTTACATTATTAAAATTATAAAAAAAATAAATGAGGTAATTAAATATTAGTTTAATGTCATATGATCAAAATTAAAGTGTTAACGTTCGACTCTACACTTAGATTCAAGTGTTAAGTGTGTTTGCGGTTTGTTTCTGTCTGGTTGTGATGACTTTCTGTTGTACTCACGCCAGTAAACCGAATCCAGTCTGGGGTTTGTAGCAGGTTTGTACTGTAGCAGGTTTGCATTGGTGCTGCAAACAGAGAGTGAGACACAAACATGGGACTGTGATGGTTTCATTAAAGACAAGAGCTGAGAAGAAGACTGGAGTCAGTGAGAAAACAAGGAAACAAAGTAACGTCAAACTTACGTCTGTGATCTGTCAGCATCTCCTCTCCCTCTGGTGCGGCTGTCAACACAGGAGTTTAAATATTGGCACAATGGTCAGTCAATCAGGTGTGAAAGCTTGAAATGTTTGGGGCGGGGCTTATTATTGAAAACATGTGCGCTATGACTGAGGAGCCTGGTGGTTCAGTGGCTGCGGTGCGCGTTGAGCCGTCGTGTGGATATGGAGTGTGCGCCTGTGTGCCACGCCGCGCGGCTTAAGTGAAGACCGACACGCGCCGGGCTGAGGTGGGATCCTGGCGGGGCCGGGCGCACCGCACTTCCTTGTATCTAAAGAAAAAAAGAAAAGAATGCATTTGAAATTGTATTGTAGCTTGAGCATGCACATGAGTTCATTTGTCAATGTGTGCCGTGATTTCATAGCGCTGTCCACGGTGATGAAATGAGCCTCGGTGTCGGCAGCGTCACGGGGCCACCTCATTTTATATTTCCAGATTGTGGCTATGTTTGCACTGAGTGTGTTTCTTTCATTTCAACAATGTAGCCATAATGGTCTCTGGTTTTATGAAGTTAATGTTGAGAATGTATCTTGTCTGCGGGGAATGAGTTACTTCAACTTTAACCATTTAGGAAACCAATTAAGTTTATTAACTAAAACAATTTAAGCATACAAAAGTATTTGATTTGAGTACAAGTAACTCAAGTATTTGTTGTTAAAGTAACTTGGGTAAAGTGCATTGTACTAATTCCATTCAGTTAATGAAAACTACTAAGTATGTGACACTTATGTGAAACGGATTTATCTGAACTGAAATGATCTTCTTTATACAAATGTTAATACTTAAGTTGAATTGACTCTTTTCTTTCTACTAAATCAAATTATTACATTCTACTTCTGACAACTTCAAATGGAGAGCGTAGATCAGTGTGTGAGCCATTACAACCTGATTGTGAGGACCAGAGACACATGGTGAGTTTCAAAGGGAACTCCTGCAGGAACCTGATCTTCATTCACTACTGCCACCAGGGCCACTGCCCCTCTTGGGTTGCTTCCAACTCATCCTGAAAAGGGAACAAACACATGTTCAGTGTTTTCAGTGTATTCAGACAAATCATTCAACTTAAAAAAGAAAACATGATGTCATCATCACTACTTGCGATGCAATAGTCAAATAGAAGCACTGTCAATAAAAAGGTAAACATGTTGCATGTATTATTTGTGAAATGTGGCGTTGTTTGTAGTTTAGTGTGTTTCCGCGTTTTCACGGCAGGGATGGCGTCTGCTGAGACGCTGGTTCCGCCGCTGCTGTGCGTTTGGCGCTGCGGCGGCGGTACGTGTCGTGTTTGCACTGACTGTGTGCCCCGCCGCGCGGCTTAAGTGAGGACCGACACGCGCCGGGCCGAGGTGCAAACATGACATGTAGGTGGGAGGTGGGATCTCGGTGCCGTGTGCTGTGGCTGCGGTACGTGTCGCAACTGAGGAGCCTGGTGGTTCAGCGGCTGCGGTGCGCGTCACGCCGTTGTGTGGATATGGAGGGTGCGCCTGTGCGCTGCGCCACGCCGCGCGGCTTAAGTGAAGACCGACACGCGTGGGGCCGAGGCGGGGCCGGGCGCACCGCACTTTTTTTATGAAGTTAATGTTGAGAATGTATCTTGAATGTATCTCGGTTTGCGCGGGCTCCGCAGCTGCTGTGCGCTCCGCGGCTGCTGTGCGCTCCGCGGCTGCGGTTCCGGTGCCGTGCGCTGCGGCGGTGGTACCTGTCGTAACTGGGGAGCCTGGTGGTTCCGCGGCCGCGGTGCGTGTCCTCACTTAAACTGTGAGGACTGTACTCATGAGTTTATTAGTCAATGTGTGCCGTGATTTCATAGCGCTGTCCACGGTGCTGAAATGAGCCTCAGTGTCGGCAGCGTCACAGGGTGACCTCATTTTATATTTCCAGAAACCCAAGCCTTTTTAGATGATTTATATTAATAAATACACCATTAAATAATGACTCAAGTGTCATTAATTATTTAAATTAATAAATAGCCTTTTCAATAATTACTTACATCACATTGGTTTTCTTAGGTTACAAAATACTGACCTGGGTTTTTTTCGTCATCACTTAGTAACAACAATAATAATAATAATAATAATAATAAGAATAATATTCAGTGGAGCTCCACTTCAGGTTTTACTTGATACTCATTCCAAACTAAATGTTTATTTAAATATTAGTTTAAATGTCATATGATTAAAAAAAAGTGTTAAAGTTTGAGTGTACACTTACAATTAAGTGTTAAGTGTGTTTGTTTCTGTTTGGTTGTGATGAGTTTCTGTTGTACTCACACCAGCAAACCGAATCCAGTTCAGTCCGTCCATGAATACCAGTCCGGGTTTTGTAGCAGGTTTGCGTTGATGCTGCAAACAGAGAGTGAGACACAAACAGGTGACTGTGATCGTTTCATTAAAGACAAGAGATGAGAAGAAGACTGATGTCAGTGAAGAAACAAGGAAACAAAGTAACGTCAAACTTACATCTGTGATCTGTCCCTCTGGTGCGGCTGTCAACACAGGAGTTTAAATATTGGCACAATGGTCAGCCAATCAGGTGTGAAAGCTTGAAATGTTTGGGGCGGGGCTTATTATTGAAAACATGTGCGCTGTGACTGAGGAGCCTGGTGGTTCAGTGGCTGCGGTGCGCGTTGAGCCAGAGTGTGGATATGGAGTGGCTCGGGAACAAACACATGTTCAGTGTTTTCAGTGTATTCAGACAAACCATTCAACTTAAAAAAGAAAACATGATGTCATCATCACTACTTGCGATGCAATAGTCAAATAGAAGCACTGTCAATAAAAAGGTAAACATGTTGCATGTATTAGTTGTGAAATGTGGCGTTACACTGTACTCACATCTTATACCAAACTGAGAATACAAGTGCGTGTCCTCACTTAAACTGTGAGGACTGTACTCACGCCAGTAAACCGAATCCAGTCTGGGGTTTGTAGCAGGTTTGTAGGTTTGTGCGCCACGCCGCGTGGCTTAAGTGAAGACCGACATGCGCCAGGCCGAGGTGGGATCTCGGCAGGGCTGGGCGCTGTGGCTGCGGTACGTGTCGCAACTGAGGAGCCTGGTGGTTCAGCGGCTGCAGTGCGCGTCGCGCCGGAGTATGGATATGGAGGGTGCACCGCGGCTTAAGTGAAGACCGACACGCGCCGGGCCGCACCGCACTTCCTTGTATCTTAAAAAAAAGAAAAGAATGCATTTGAAATTGTATTGTAGCTTGAGCATGCGCATGATTTTATTTGTCAATGTGTGCCGTGATTTCATAGCGCTGTCCACGGTGCTGAAATGAGCCTCGCTGTCATATTAAAACTCTTTTCCAGATGAGGCATTGCTACAACGATGACTTTGACAGTGTGTGGGTGTCACCATCCTCTTTCACTCACTTGAGCTTCACTAAAGAGTGCAGGTCGTCTCTCTTTTAGTTCGGCAAGGAGGAGCTGAATTCACAGTTTCTTCATGCCCGAGTGCTGCATATGTTGATGGAGACCTGTGACATAAAACACAAAGAGCTACTGATGGTGCTACGTCTGTTTTTCACTAGACTACTCATAGATATCAGTACATCAACTGACAGTTAATGTATTATTTATTTGAACTTACAATTGTACATTTATATTCAAATACATACACAAATATGAAAGAACTGTACACTATAGTGGCGGTGATTGACTGAACATCATATGTTGGGTGCACATTTAAACACAGGATCCAGGCAGCTTTCCAAGTTGCAATATTTTATTTCCAAGTAAACGGTAGTCGGTGATGAGGGGTAATGGTGGATGATTCTGTCTATATGAAAATGATAAAGGAAATATTACAATCTAGAAAGTATCAAATATACAATAAGAAATGAGGTTGTCTTAGACTAACATCAATAATACATCCACTCTTACTTTCCTCTCTTTAGCAAAGGATTAAACTCAGGAATCTAGTATAATGACACACAAGCAATAAGTAAGTCTTCATACAAGATGTAGTATCAACCAAATGAATCATTAAATGAGTGAACGTCCATAAAACTCACAGCCAGTGTCCCTTTGTTCTCGTGGATTGTTTGGAGGGAAAATAGGGGGGTCAAAGGGCGGAAGGGGCGGGTCATATAGGATTAGGGGTGTGGTCCAGGTAGGTGTGCCAGTGATGAGGCAGGTGAGGAGGAGACTTGGGATTTTAACAAATACATATATACAATGGCCGTGCCACTTTAATATAAACCTAAAATTCGAAGGTAAAATCAATTATTAGTAATAATATACAAAGTAACACGTCAACCACAAATCTATGGATCACACCAAGCATCTGTGAGACGTCTGAGCCAGCGGATCATTTCATCAGGACAGGCCGAGGTAGCGCTGCTCTGCCCTGGGCACTGTGAGCACCGAGCGTCCGCAGAGGCGGAGCTGATCACCTCCGACAACGTACCGCGCTGAAATCAGTTCCAGGTTGGATATTCAACAGACATTCGCTCCAGATCCAACGGCACCCTCCTCCTTCTCCACCCCGAGATAGGTGCACGATCACGGCTTGTACAAAGTCCGACCCATCGCTCTCAACAACCGTGGTCTCATTTAGGGACCATCAACGAATTGCCGTTAAAAATGGATTAAAAAAAATTATGGGAGGTACTAAAACGGAATAAAAAGAGGTGTGTCCTGACTAGGCAGTCTAGTTCTATGTTGCTGCACTGTTTTGGAATCTTTAGGGTCACATGGCCTGGACGCAATTGAGATAAAATGCTAATATTTGCATTAAAGAAATGATTGAAAGTAAATCAAGTATTTAAATGGAATATAAAGAGGTGTGTCCTGACTAGGCAGTCTAGTACTATGTTTGTACACTCATTTGGAGTCGTTGGGTCACATTGCCTGGAAGCTATTGAGCTAAAATGCTAATATTTACATTATTAAAATTATAAAAAAAATAAATGAGGTAATTAAATATTAGTTTAATGTCATATGATCAAAATTAAAGTGTTAACGTTCGACTCTACACTTAGATTCAAGTGTTAAGTGTGTTTGCGGTTTGTTTCTGTCTGGTTGTGATGACTTTCTGTTGTACTCACGCCAGTAAACCGAATCCAGTCTGGGGTTTGTAGCAGGTTTGTACTGTAGCAGGTTTGCATTGGTGCTGCAAACAGAGAGTGAGACACAAACATGGGACTGTGATGGTTTCATTAAAGACAAGAGATGAGAAGAAGACTGGAGTCAGTGAGAAAACAAGGAAACAAAGTAACGTCAAACTTACGTCTGTGATCTGTCAGCATCTCCTCTCCCTCTGGTGCGGCTGTCAACACAGGAGTTTAAATATTGGCACAATGGTCAGTCAATCAGGTGTGAAAGCTTGAAATGTTTGGGGCGGGGCTTATTATTGAAAACATGTGCGCTATGACTGAGGAGCCTGGTGGTTCAGTGGCTGCGGTGCGCGTTGAGCCGTCGTGTGGATATGGAGTGTGCGCCTGTGTGCCACGCCGCGCGGCTTAAGTGAAGACCGACACGCGCCGGGCTGAGGTGGGATCCTGGCGGGGCCGGGCGCACCGCACTTCCTTGTATCTAAAGAAAAAAAGAAAAGAATGCATTTGAAATTGTATTGTAGCTTGAGCATGCACATGAGTTCATTTGTCAATGTGTGCCGTGATTTCATAGCGCTGTCCACGGTGATGAAATGAGCCTCGGTGTCGGCAGGGTCACGGGGCCACCTCATTTTATATTTCCAGATTGTGGCTATGTTTGCACTGAGTGTGTTTCTTTCATTTCAACAATGTAGCCATAATGGTCTCTGGTTTTATGAAGTTAATGTTGAGAATGTATCTTGTCTGCGGGGAATGAGTTACTTCAACTTTAACCATTTAGGAAACCAATTAAGTTTATTAACTCAAACAATTTAAGCATACAAAAGTATTTGATTTGAGTACAAGTAACTCAAGTATTTGTTGTTCAAGTAACTTGGGTAAAGTGCATTGTACTAATTCCATTCAGTTAATGAAAACTACTAAGTATGTGACACTTATGTGAAACGGATTTATCTGAACTGAAATGATCTTCTTTATACAAATGTTAATACTTAAGTTGAATTGACTCTTTTCTTTCTACTAAATCAAATTATTACATTCTACTTCTGACAACTTCAAATGGAGAGCGTAGATCAGTGTGTGAGCCATTACAACCTGATTGTGAGGACCAGAGACACATGGTGAGTTTCAAAGGGAACTCCTGCAGGAACCTGATCTTCATTCACTACTGCCACCAGGGCCACTGCCCCTCTTGGGTTGCTTCCAACTCATCCTGAAAAGGGAACAAACACATGTTCAGTGTTTTCAGTGTATTCAGACAAATCATTCAACTTAAAAAAGAAAACATGATGTCATCATCACTACTTGCGATGCAATAGTCAAATAGAAGCACTGTCAATAAAAAGGTAAACATGTTGCATGTATTATTTGTGAAATGTGGCGTTGTTTGTAGTTTAGTGTGTTTCCGCGTTTTCACGGCAGGGATGGCGTCTGCTGAGACGCTGATTCCGCGGCTGCTGCGGTGGCGGTACGTGTCGTGTTTGCACTGACTGTGTGCCCCGCGCGGCTTAAGTGAGGACCGACACGCGCCGGGCCGAGGTGGGATCTCGGTGCCGTGTGCTGTGGCTGCGGTACGTGTGGCAACTGAGGAGCCTGGTGGTTCAGCGGCAGCGGTGCGCCGGAGTGTGGATATGGAGTGGCTCGGGAACAAACACATGTTCAGTGTTTTCAGTGTATTCAGACAAATCATTCAACTTAAAAAAGAAAACATGATGTCATCATCACTACTTGCGATGCAATAGTCAAATAGAAGCACTGTCAATAAAAAGGTAAACATGTTGCATGTATTATTTGTGAAATGTGGCGTTGTTTGTAGTTTAGTGTGTTTCCGCGTTTTCACGGCAGGGATGGCGTCTGCTGAGACGCTGGTTCCGCGGCTGCTGTGCGTTTGGCGCTGCGGCGGCGGTACGTGTCGTGTTTGCGCTGACTGTGTGCCCCGCCGCGCGGCTTAAGTGAGGACCGACGCGCGCCGGGCCGAGGTGGGATCTCGGTGCCGTGTGCTGTGGCTGCGGTACGTGTGGCAACTGAGGAGCCTGGTGGTTCAGCGGCTGCGGTGCGCGTCGCGCCGTTGTGCGGATATGGAGGGTGCGCCTGTGCGCTGCGCCACGCCGCGCGGCTTAAGTGAAGACCGACACGCGCCGGGCCGAGGCGGGGCCGGGCGCACCGCACTTTTTTTATGAAGTTAATGTTGAGAATGTATCTTGAATGTATCTCGGTTTGCGCGGGCTCCGTGGCTGCTGTGCGCTCCGTGCGCTCCGCGGCTGCGGTTCCGGTGCCGTGCGCTGCAGCGGCGGTACCTGTCGTAACTGGGGAGCCTTGTGGTTCCGCGGCCGCGGTGCGTGTCCTCACTTAAACTGTGAGGACTGTACTGAGGGCAGTAAACTAACCTGATCTTCATTCACTACTGCCACCAGGGCCACTGCCCCTCTTGGGTTGCTTCCAACTCATCCTGAAAAGGGAAAAAACACATGTTCAGTGTTTTCAGTGTATTCAGACAAATCATTCAACTTAAAAAAGAAAACATGATGTCATCATCACTACTTGCGATGCAATAGTCAAATAGAAGCACTGTCAATAAAAAGGTAAACATGTTGCATGTATTATTTGTGAAATGTGGCGTTGTTTGTAGTTTAGTGTGTTTCCGCGTTTTCACGGCAGGGATGGCGTCTGCTGAGACGCTGATTCCGCGGCTGCTGCGGTGGCGGTACGTGTCGTGTTTGCGCTGACTGTGTGCCCCGCGCGGCTTAAGTGAGGACCGACACGCGCCGGGCCGAGGTGGGATCTCGGTGCCGTGTGCTGTGGCTGCGGTACGTGTGGCAACTGAGGAGCCTGGTGGTTCAGCGGCAGCGGTGCGCCGGAGTGTGGATATGGAGTGGCTCGGGAACAAACACATGTTCAGTGTTTTCAGTGTATTCAGACAAATCATTCAACTTAAAAAAGAAAACATGATGTCATCATCACTACTTGCGATGCAATAGTCAAATAGAAGCACTGTCAATAAAAAGGTAAACATGTTGCATGTATTATTTGTGAAATGTGGCGTTGTTTGTAGTTTAGTGTGTTTCCGCGTTTTCACGGCAGGGATGGCGTCTGCTGAGACGCTGGTTCCGCGGCTGCTGTGCGTTTGGCGCTGCGGCGGCGGTACGTGTCGTGTTTGCGCTGACTGTGTGCCCCGCCGCGCGGCTTAAGTGAGGACCGACGCGCGCCGGGCCGAGGTGGGATCTCGGTGCCGTGTGCTGTGGCTGCGGTACGTGTGGCAACTGAGGAGCCTGGTGGTTCAGCGGCTGCGGTGCGCGTCGCGCCGTTGTGCGGATATGGAGGGTGCGCCTGTGCGCTGCGCCACGCCGCGCGGCTTAAGTGAAGACCGACACGCGCCGGGCCGAGGCGGGGCCGGGCGCACCGCACTTTTTTTATGAAGTTAATGTTGAGAATGTATCTTGAATGTATCTCGGTTTGCGCGGGCTCCGTGGCTGCTGTGCGCTCCGTGCGCTCCGCGGCTGCGGTTCCGGTGCCGTGCGCTGCAGCGGCGGTACCTGTCGTAACTGGGGAGCCTTGTGGTTCCGCGGCCGCGGTGCGTGTCCTCACTTAAACTGTGAGGACTGTACTGAGGCCAGTAAACTAACCTGATCTTCATTCACTACTGCCACCAGGGCCACTGCCCCTCTTGGGTTGCTTCCAACTCATCCTGAAAAGGGAACAAACACATGTTCAGTGTTTTCAGTGTATTCAGACAAATCATTCAACTTAAAAAAGAAAACATGATGTCATCATCACTACTTGCGATGCAATAGTCAAATAGAAGCACTGTCAATAAAAAGGTAAACATGTTGCATGTATTATTTGTGAAATGTGGCGTTGTTTGTAGTTTAGTGTGTTTCCGCGTTTTCACGGCAGGGATGGCGTCTGCTGAGACGCTGATTCCGCGGCTGCTGCGGTGGCGGTACGTGTCGTGTTTGCGCTGACTGTGTGCCCCGCGCGGCTTAAGTGAGGACCGACACGCGCCGGGCCGAGGTGGGATCTCGGTGCCGTGTGCTGTGGCTGCGGTACGTGTGGCAACTGAGGAGCCTGGTGGTTCAGCGGCAGCGGTGCGCCGGAGTGTGGATATGGAGTGGCTCGGGAACAAACACATGTTCAGTGTTTTCAGTGTATTCAGACAAATCATTCAACTTAAAAAAGAAAACATGATGTCATCATCACTACTTGCGATGCAATAGTCAAATAGAAGCACTGTCAATAAAAAGGTAAACATGTTGCATGTATTATTTGTGAAATGTGGCGTTGTTTGTAGTTTAGTGTGTTTCCGCGTTTTCACGGCAGGGATGGCGTCTGCTGAGACGCTGGTTCCGCGGCTGCTGTGCGTTTGGCGCTGCGGCGGCGGTACGTGTCGTGTTTGCGCTGACTGTGTGCCCCGCCGCGCGGCTTAAGTGAGGACCGACGCGCGCCGGGCCGAGGTGGGATCTCGGTGCCGTGTGCTGTGGCTGCGGTACGTGTGGCAACTGAGGAGCCTGGTGGTTCAGCGGCTGCGGTGCGCGTCGCGCCGTTGTGCGGATATGGAGGGTGCGCCTGTGCGCTGCGCCACGCCGCGCGGCTTAAGTGAAGACCGACACGCGCCGGGCCGAGGCGGGGCCGGGCGCACCGCACTTTTTTTATGAAGTTAATGTTGAGAATGTATCTTGAATGTATCTCGGTTTGCGCGGGCTCCGTGGCTGCTGTGCGCTCCGTGCGCTCCGCGGCTGCGGTTCCGGTGCCGTGCGCTGCAGCGGCGGTACCTGTCGTAACTGGGGAGCCTTGTGGTTCCGCGGCCGCGGTGCGTGTCCTCACTTAAACTGTGAGGACTGTACTGAGGCCAGTAAACTAACCTGATCTTCATTCACTACTGCCACCAGGGCCACTGCCCCTCTTGGGTTGCTTCCAACTCATCCTGAAAAGGGAACAAACACATGTTCAGTGTTTTCAGTGTATTCAGACAAATCATTCAACTTAAAAAAGAAAACATGATGTCATCATCACTACTTGCGATGCAATAGTCAAATAGAAGCACTGTCAATAAAAAGGTAAACATGTTGCATGTATTATTTGTGAAATGTGGCGTTGTTTGTAGTTTAGTGTGTTTCCGCGTTTTCACGGCAGGGATGGCGTCTGCTGAGACGCTGATTCCGCGGCTGCTGCGGTGGCGGTACGTGTCGTGTTTGCGCTGACTGTGTGCCCCGCGCGGCTTAAGTGAGGACCGACACGCGCCGGGCCGAGGTGGGATCTCGGTGCCGTGTGCTGTGGCTGCGGTACGTGTGGCAACTGAGGAGCCTGGTGGTTCAGCGGCAGCGGTGCGCCGGAGTGTGGATATGGAGTGGCTCGGGAACAAACACATGTTCAGTGTTTTCAGTGTATTCAGACAAATCATTCAACTTAAAAAAGAAAACATGATGTCATCATCACTACTTGCGATGCAATAGTCAAATAGAAGCACTGTCAATAAAAAGGTAAACATGTTGCATGTATTATTTGTGAAATGTGGCGTTGTTTGTAGTTTAGTGTGTTTCCGCGTTTTCACGGCAGGGATGGCGTCTGCTGAGACGCTGGTTCCGCGGCTGCTGTGCGTTTGGCGCTGCGGCGGCGGTACGTGTCGTGTTTGCGCTGACTGTGTGCCCCGCCGCGCGGCTTAAGTGAGGACCGACGCGCGCCGGGCCGAGGTGGGATCTCGGTGCCGTGTGCTGTGGCTGCGGTACGTGTGGCAACTGAGGAGCCTGGTGGTTCAGCGGCTGCGGTGCGCGTCGCGCCGTTGTGCGGATATGGAGGGTGCGCCTGTGCGCTGCGCCACGCCGCGCGGCTTAAGTGAAGACCGACACGCGCCGGGCCGAGGCGGGGCCGGGCGCACCGCACTTTTTTTATGAAGTTAATGTTGAGAATGTATCTTGAATGTATCTCGGTTTGCGCGGGCTCCGTGGCTGCTGTGCGCTCCGTGCGCTCCGCGGCTGCGGTTCCGGTGCCGTGCGCTGCAGCGGCGGTACCTGTCGTAACTGGGGAGCCTTGTGGTTCCGCGGCCGCGGTGCGTGTCCTCACTTAAACTGTGAGGACTGTACTGAGGCCAGTAAACTAACCTGATCTTCATTCACTACTGCCACCAGGGCCACTGCCCCTCTTGGGTTGCTTCCAACTCATCCTGAAAAGGGAACAAACACATGTTCAGTGTTTTCAGTGTATTCAGACAAATCATTCAACTTAAAAAAGAAAACATGATGTCATCATCACTACTTGCGATGCAATAGTCAAATAGAAGCACTGTCAATAAAAAGGTAAACATGTTGCATGTATTATTTGTGAAATGTGGCGTTGTTTGTAGTTTAGTGTGTTTCCGCGTTTTCACGGCAGGGATGGCGTCTGCTGAGACGCTGATTCCGCGGCTGCTGCGGTGGCGGTACGTGTCGTGTTTGCGCTGACTGTGTGCCCCGCGCGGCTTAAGTGAGGACCGACACGCGCCGGGCCGAGGTGGGATCTCGGTGCCGTGTGCTGTGGCTGCGGTACGTGTGGCAACTGAGGAGCCTGGTGGTTCAGCGGCAGCGGTGCGCCGGAGTGTGGATATGGAGTGGCTCGGGAACAAACACATGTTCAGTGTTTTCAGTGTATTCAGACAAATCATTCAACTTAAAAAAGAAAACATGATGTCATCATCACTACTTGCGATGCAATAGTCAAATAGAAGCACTGTCAATAAAAAGGTAAACATGTTGCATGTATTATTTGTGAAATGTGGCGTTGTTTGTAGTTTAGTGTGTTTCCGCGTTTTCACGGCAGGGATGGCGTCTGCTGAGACGCTGATTCCGCGGCTGCTGCGGTGGCGGTACGTGTCGTGTTTGCGCTGACTGTGTGCCCCGCGCGGCTTAAGTGAGGACCGACACGCGCCGGGCCGAGGTGGGATCTCGGTGCCGTGTGCTGTGGCTGCGGTACGTGTGGCAACTGAGGAGCCTGGTGGTTCAGCGGCAGCGGTGCGCCGGAGTGTGGATATGGAGTGGCTCGGGAACAAACACATGTTCAGTGTTTTCAGTGTATTCAGACAAATCATTCAACTTAAAAAAGAAAACATGATGTCATCATCACTACTTGCGATGCAATAGTCAAATAGAAGCACTGTCAATAAAAAGGTAAACATGTTGCATGTATTATTTGTGAAATGTGGCGTTGTTTGTAGTTTAGTGTGTTTCCGCGTTTTCACGGCAGGGATGGCGTCTGCTGAGACGCTGGTTCCGCGGCTGCTGTGCGTTTGGCGCTGCGGCGGCGGTACGTGTCGTGTTTGCGCTGACTGTGTGCCCCGCCGCGCGGCTTAAGTGAGGACCGACGCGCGCCGGGCCGAGGTGGGATCTCGGTGCCGTGTGCTGTGGCTGCGGTACGTGTGGCAACTGAGGAGCCTGGTGGTTCAGCGGCTGCGGTGCGCGTCGCGCCGTTGTGCGGATATGGAGGGTGCGCCTGTGCGCTGCGCCACGCCGCGCGGCTTAAGTGAAGACCGACACGCGCCGGGCCGAGGCGGGGCCGGGCGCACCGCACTTTTTTTATGAAGTTAATGTTGAGAATGTATCTTGAATGTATCTCGGTTTGCGCGGGCTCCGTGGCTGCTGTGCGCTCCGTGCGCTCCGCGGCTGCGGTTCCGGTGCCGTGCGCTGCAGCGGCGGTACCTGTCGTAACTGGGGAGCCTTGTGGTTCCGCGGCCGCGGTGCGTGTCCTCACTTAAACTGTGAGGACTGTACTGAGGCCAGTAAACTAACCTGATCTTCATTCACTACTGCCACCAGGGCCACTGCCCCTCTTGGGTTGCTTCCAACTCATCCTGAAAAGGGAACAAACACATGTTCAGTGTTTTCAGTGTATTCAGACAAATCATTCAACTTAAAAAAGAAAACATGATGTCATCATCACTACTTGCGATGCAATAGTCAAATAGAAGCACTGTCAATAAAAAGGTAAACATGTTGCATGTATTATTTGTGAAATGTGGCGTTGTTTGTAGTTTAGTGTGTTTCCGCGTTTTCACGGCAGGGATGGCGTCTGCTGAGACGCTGATTCCGCGGCTGCTGCGGTGGCGGTACGTGTCGTGTTTGCGCTGACTGTGTGCCCCGCGCGGCTTAAGTGAGGACCGACACGCGCCGGGCCGAGGTGGGATCTCGGTGCCGTGTGCTGTGGCTGCGGTACGTGTGGCAACTGAGGAGCCTGGTGGTTCAGCGGCAGCGGTGCGCCGGAGTGTGGATATGGAGTGGCTCGGGAACAAACACATGTTCAGTGTTTTCAGTGTATTCAGACAAATCATTCAACTTAAAAAAGAAAACATGATGTCATCATCACTACTTGCGATGCAATAGTCAAATAGAAGCACTGTCAATAAAAAGGTAAACATGTTGCATGTATTATTTGTGAAATGTGGCGTTGTTTGTAGTTTAGTGTGTTTCCGCGTTTTCACGGCAGGGATGGCGTCTGCTGAGACGCTGGTTCCGCGGCTGCTGTGCGTTTGGCGCTGCGGCAGCGGTACGTGTCGTGTTTGCGCTGACTGTGTGCCCCGCCGCGCGGCTTAAGTGAGGACCGACGCGCGCCGGGCCGAGGTGGGATCTCGGTGCCGTGTGCTGTGGCTGCGGTACGTGTGGCAACTGAGGAGCCTGGTGGTTCAGCGGCTGCGGTGCGCGTCGCGCCGTTGTGCGGATATGGAGGGTGCGCCTGTGCGCTGCGCCACGCCGCGCGGCTTAAGTGAAGACCGACACGCACCGGGCCGAGGCGGGGCCGGGCGCACCGCACTTTTTTTATGAAGTTAATGTTGAGAATGTATCTTGAATGTATCTCGGTTTGCGCGGGCTCCGTGGCTGCTGTGCGCTCCGTGCGCTCCGCGGCCGCGGTTCCGGTGCCGTGCGCTGCAGCGGCGGTACCTGTCGTAACTGGGGAGCCTTGTGGTTCCGCGGCCGCGGTGCGTGTCCTCACTTAAACTGTGAGGACTGTACTGAGGCCAGTAAACTAACCTGATCTTCATTCACTACTGCCACCAGGGCCACTGCCCCTCTTGGGTTGCTTCCAACTCATCCTGAAAAGGGAACAAACACATGTTCAGTGTTTTCAGTGTATTCAGACAAATCATTCAACTTAAAAAAGAAAACATGATGTCATCATCACTACTTGCGATGCAATAGTCAAATAGAAGCACTGTCAATAAAAAGGTAAACATGTTGCATGTATTATTTGTGAAATGTGGCGTTGTTTGTAGTTTAGTGTGTTTCCGCGTTTTCACGGCAGGGATGGCGTCTGCTGAGACGCTGATTCCGCAGCTGCTGTGCGTTTGGCGCTGCGGTGGCGGTACGTGTCGTGTTTGCGCTGACTGTGTGCCCCGCCGCGCGGCTTAAGTGAGGACCGACACGCGCCGGGCCGAGGTGGGATCTCGGTGCCGTGTGCTGTGGCTGCGGTACGTGTCGCAACTGAGGAGCCTGGTGGTTCAGCGGCAGCGGTGCGCCGGAGTGTGGATATGGAGTGGCTCGGGAACAAACACATGTTCAGTGTTTTCAGTGTATTCAGACAAATCATTCAACTTAAAAAAGAAAACATGATGTCATCATCACTACTTGCGATGCAATAGTCAAATAGAAGCACTGTCAATAAAAAGGTAAACATGTTGCATGTATTATTTGTGAAATGTGGCGTTGTTTGTAGTTTAGTGTGTTTCCGCGTTTTCACGGCAGGGATGGCGTCTGCTGAGACGCTGATTCCGCGGCTGCTGTGCGTTTGGCGCTGCGGTGGCGGTACGTGTCGTGTTTGCGCTGACTGTGTGCCCCGCCGCGCGGCTTAAGTGAGGACCGACACGCGCCGGGCCGAGGTGGGATCTCGGTGCCGTGTGCTGTGGCTGCGGTACGTGTGGCAACTGAGGAGCCTGGTGGTTCAGCGGCAGCGGTGCGCCGGAGTGTGGATATGGAGTGGCTCGGGAACAAACACATGTTCAGTGTTTTCAGTGTATTCAGACAAATCATTCAACTTAAAAAAGAAAACATGATGTCATCATCACTACTTGCGATGCAATAGTCAAATAGAAGCACTGTCAATAAAAAGGTAAACATGTTGCATGTATTATTTGTGAAATGTGGCGTTGTTTGTAGTTTAGTGTGTTTCCGCGTTTTCACGGCAGGGATGGCGTCTGCTGAGACGCTGGTTCCGCGGCTGCTGTGCGTTTGGCGCTGCGGCGGCGGTACGTGTCGTGTTTGCGCTGACTGTGTGCCCCGCCGCGCGGCTTAAGTGAGGACCGACGCGCGCCGGGCCGAGGTGGGATCTCGGTGCCGTGTGCTGTGGCTGCGGTACGTGTGGCAACTGAGGAGCCTGGTGGTTCAGCGGCTGCGGTGCGCGTCGCGCCGTTGTGCGGATATGGAGGGTGCGCCTGTGCGCTGCGCCACGCCGCGCGGCTTAAGTGAAGACCGACACGCGCCGGGCCGAGGCGGGGCCGGGCGCACCGCACTTTTTTTATGAAGTTAATGTTGAGAATGTATCTTGAATGTATCTCGGTTTGCGCGGGCTCCGTGGCTGCTGTGCGCTCCGTGCGCTCCGCGGCTGCGGTTCCGGTGCCGTGCGCTGCAGCGGCGGTACCTGTCGTAACTGGGGAGCCTTGTGGTTCCGCGGCCGCGGTGCGTGTCCTCACTTAAACTGTGAGGACTGTACTGAGGCCAGTAAACTAACCTGATCTTCATTCACTACTGCCACCAGGGCCACTGCCCCTCTTGGGTTGCTTCCAACTCATCCTGAAAAGGGAACAAACACATGTTCAGTGTTTTCAGTGTATTCAGACAAATCATTCAACTTAAAAAAGAAAACATGATGTCATCATCACTACTTGCGATGCAATAGTCAAATAGAAGCACTGTCAATAAAAAGGTAAACATGTTGCATGTATTATTTGTGAAATGTGGCGTTGTTTGTAGTTTAGTGTGTTTCCGCGTTTTCACGGCAGGGATGGCGTCTGCTGAGACGCTGATTCCGCGGCTGCTGTGCGTTTGGCGCTGCGGTGGCGGTACGTGTCGTGTTTGCGCTGACTGTGTGCCCCGCCGCGCGGCTTAAGTGAGGACCGACACGCGCCGGGCCGAGGTGGGATCTCGGTGCCGTGTGCTGTGGCTGCGGTACGTGTCGCAACTGAGGAGCCTGGTGGTTCAGCGGCAGCGGTGCGCCGGAGTGTGGATATGGAGTGGCTCGGGAACAAACACATGTTCAGTGTTTTCAGTGTATTCAGACAAATCATTCAACTTAAAAAAGAAAACATGATGTCATCATCACTACTTGCGATGCAATAGTCAAATAGAAGCACTGTCAATAAAAAGGTAAACATGTTGCATGTATTATTTGTGAAATGTGGCGTTGTTTGTAGTTTAGTGTGTTTCCGCGTTTTCACGGCAGGGATGGCGTCTGCTGAGACGCTGGTTCCGCGGCTGCTGTGCGTTTGGCGCTGCGGCAGCGGTACGTGTCGTGTTTGCGCTGACTGTGTGCCCCGCCGCGCGGCTTAAGTGAGGACCGACGCGCGCCGGGCCGAGGTGGGATCTCGGTGCCGTGTGCTGTGGCTGCGGTACGTGTGGCAACTGAGGAGCCTGGTGGTTCAGCGGCTGCGGTGCGCGTCGCGCCGTTGTGCGGATATGGAGGGTGCGCCTGTGCGCTGCGCCACGCCGCGCGGCTTAAGTGAAGACCGACACGCACCGGGCCGAGGCGGGGCCGGGCGCACCGCACTTTTTTTATGAAGTTAATGTTGAGAATGTATCTTGAATGTATCTCGGTTTGCGCGGGCTCCGTGGCTGCTGTGCGCTCCGTGCGCTCCGCGGCCGCGGTTCCGGTGCCGTGCGCTGCAGCGGCGGTACCTGTCGTAACTGGGGAGCCTTGTGGTTCCGCGGCCGCGGTGCGTGTCCTCACTTAAACTGTGAGGACTGTACTGAGGCCAGTAAACTAACCTGATCTTCATTCACTACTGCCACCAGGGCCACTGCCCCTCTTGGGTTGCTTCCAACTCATCCTGAAAAGGGAACAAACACATGTTCAGTGTTTTCAGTGTATTCAGACAAATCATTCAACTTAAAAAAGAAAACATGATGTCATCATCACTACTTGCGATGCAATAGTCAAATAGAAGCACTGTCAATAAAAAGGTAAACATGTTGCATGTATTATTTGTGAAATGTGGCGTTGTTTGTAGTTTAGTGTGTTTCCGCGTTTTCACGGCAGGGATGGCGTCTGCTGAGACGCTGATTCCGCAGCTGCTGTGCGTTTGGCGCTGCGGTGGCGGTACGTGTCGTGTTTGCGCTGACTGTGTGCCCCGCCGCGCGGCTTAAGTGAGGACCGACACGCGCCGGGCCGAGGTGGGATCTCGGTGCCGTGTGCTGTGGCTGCGGTACGTGTCGCAACTGAGGAGCCTGGTGGTTCAGCGGCAGCGGTGCGCCGGAGTGTGGATATGGAGTGGCTCGGGAACAAACACATGTTCAGTGTTTTCAGTGTATTCAGACAAATCATTCAACTTAAAAAAGAAAACATGATGTCATCATCACTACTTGCGATGCAATAGTCAAATAGAAGCACTGTCAATAAAAAGGTAAACATGTTGCATGTATTATTTGTGGAATGTGGCGTTGTTTGTAGTTTAGTGTGTTTCCGCGTTTTCACGGCAGGGATGGGGTCTGCTGAGACGCTGGTTCCGCGGCTGCTGTGCGTTTGGCGCTGCGGCGGCGGTACGTGTCGTGTTTGCGCTGACTGTGTGCCCCGCCGCGCGGCTTAAGTGAGGACCGACACGCGCCGGGCCGAGGTGGGATCTCGGTGCCGTGTGCTGTGGCTGCGGTACGTGTCGCAACTGAGGAGCCTGGTGGTTCAGCGGCTGCGGTGCGCGTCGCGCCGTTGTGCGGATATGGAGGGTGCGCCTGTGCGCTGCGCCACGCCGCGCGGCTTAAGTGAAGACCGACACGCGCCGGGCCGAGGCGGGGCCGGGCGCACCGCACTTTTTTTATGAAGTTAATGTTGAGAATGTATCTTGAATGTATCTCGGTTTGCGCGGGCTCCGCGGCTGCTGTGCGCTCCACGGCTGCGGTTCCGGTGCCGTGCGCTGCGGCGGCGGTACCTGTCGTAACTGGGGAGCCTGGTAGTTCCGCGGCCGCGGTGCGTGTCCTCACTTAAACTGTGAGGACTGTACTCAGGCCAGTAAACTAACCTGATCTTCATTCACTACTGCACCAGGGCCACTGCCCCTCTTGGGTTGCTTCCAACTCATCCTGAAAAGGGAACAAACACATGTGCAGTGTTTTCAGTGTATTCAGACAAATCATTCAACTTAAAAAAGAAAACATGATGTCATCATCACTACTTGCGATGCAATAGTCAAATAGAAGCACTGTCAATAAAAAGGTAAACATGTTGCATGTATTAGTTGTGAAATGTGGCGTTACACTGTACTCACATCTTATACCAAACTGAGAATACAAGTGCGTGTCCTCACTTAAACTGTGAGGACTGTACTCACGCCAGTAAACCGAATCCAGTCTGGGGTTTGTAGCAGGTTTGTAGGTTTGTGCGCCACGCCGCGCGGCTTAAGTGAAGACCGACACGCGCCAGGCCGAGGTGGGATCTCGGCAGGGCTGGGCGCTGTGGCTGCGGTACGTGTCGCAACTGAGGAGCCTGGTGGTTCAGCGGCTGCAGTGCGCGTCGCGCCGGAGTGTGGATATGGAGGGTGCGCCGCGGCTTAAGTGAAGACCGACACGCGCCGGGCCGCACCGCACTTCCTTGTATCTTAAAAAAAAGAAAAGAATGCATTTGAAATTGTATTGTAGCTTGAGCATGCGCATGATTTTATTTGTCAATGTGTGCCGTGATTTCATAGCGCTGTCCACGGTGCTGAAATGAGCCTCGCTGTCATATTAAAACTCTTTTCCAGATGAGGCATTGCTACAACGATGACTTTGACAGTGTGTGGGTGTCACCATCCTCTTTCACTCACTTGAGCTTCACTAAAGAGTGCAGGTCGTCTCTCTTTTAGTTCGGCAAGGAGGAGCTGAATTCACAGTTTCTTCATGCCCGAGTGCTGCATATGTTGATGGAGACCTGTGACATAAAACACAAAGAGCTACTGATGGTGCTACGTCTGTTTTTCACTAGACTACTCATAGATATCAGTACATCAACTGACAGTTAATGTATTATTTATTTGAACTTACAATTGTACATTTATATTCAAATACATACACAAATATGAAAGAACTGTACACTATAGTGGCGGTGATTGACTGAACATCATATGTTGGGTGCACATTTAAACACAGGATCCAGGCAGCTTTCCAAGTTGCAATATTTTATTTCCAAGTAAACGGTAGTCGGTGATGAGGGGTAATGGTGGATGATTCTGTCTATATGAAAATGATAAAGCAAATATTACAATCTAGAAAGTATCAAATATACAATAAGAAATGAGGTTGTCTTAGACTAACATCAATAATACATCCACTCTTACTTCCCTCTCTTTAGCAAAGGATTAAACTCAGGAATCTAGTATAATGACACACAAGCAATAAGTAAGTCTTCATACAAGATGTAGTATCAACCAAATGAATCATTAAATGAGTGAACGTCCATAAAACTCACAGCCAGTGTCCCTTTGTTCTCGTGGATTGTTTGGAGGGAAAATAGGGGGGTCAAAGGGCGGAAGGGGCGGGTTATATAGGATTAGGGGTGTGGTCCAGGTAGGTGTGCCAGTGATGAGGCAGGTGAGGAGGAGACTTGGGATTTTAACAAATACATATACAATGGCCGTGCCACTTTAATATAAACCTAAAATTCGAAGGTAAAATCAATTATTAGTAATAATATACAAAGTGTTTACATTAAAAACAAAGTAACACGTCAACCACAAATCTATGGATCACACCTAGCATCTGTGAGACGTCTGAGCCAGCGGATCATTTCATCAGGACAGGCCGAGGTAGCGCTGCTCTGCCCTGGGCACTGTGAGCACCAAGCGTCCGCAGAGGCGGAGCTGATCACCTCCGACAACGTACCGCGCTGAAATCAGTTCCAGGTTGGATATTCAACAGACATTCGCTCCAGATCCAACGGCACCCTCCTCCTTCTCCACCCCGAGATAGGTGCACGATCACGGCTTGTACAAAGTCCGACCCATCGCTCTCAACAACCGTGGTCTCATTTAGGGACCATCAACGAATTACCGTTAAAAATGGATTAAAAGAAATTATGGGAGGTACTCAAATGGAATAAAAAGAGGTGTGTCCTGACTAGGCAGTCTAGTTCTATGTTGCTGCACTGTTTTGGAATCTTTAGGGTCACATGGCCTGGACGCGATTGAGATAAAATGCTAATATTTGCATTAAAGAAATGATTGAAAGTAAATCAAGTATTTAAATGGAATATAAAGAGGTGTGTCCTGACTAGGCAGTCTAGTACTATGTTTGTACACTCATTTGGAGTCGTTGGGTCACATTGCCTGGAAGCTATTGAGCTAAAATGCTAATATTTACATTATTAAAATTATAAAAAAAATAAATGAGGTAATTAAATATTAGTTTAATGTCATATGATCAAAATTAAAGTGTTAACGTTCGACTCTACACTTAGATTCAAGTGTTAAGTGTGTTTGCGGTTTGTTTCTGTCTGGTTGTGATGACTTTCTGTTGTACTCACGCCAGTAAACCGAATCCAGTCTGGGGTTTGTAGCAGGTTTGTACTGTAGCAGGTTTGCATTGGTGCTGCAAACAGAGAGTGAGACACAAACATGGGACTGTGATGGTTTCATTAAAGACAAGAGATGAGAAGAAGACTGGAGTCAGTGAGAAAACAAGGAAACAAAGTAACGTCAAACTTACGTCTGTGATCTGTCAGCATCTCCTCTCCCTCTGGTGCGGCTGTCAACACAGGAGTTTAAATATTGGCACAATGGTCAGTCAATCAGGTGTGAAAGCTTGAAATGTTTGGGGCGGGGCTTATTATTGAAAACATGTGCGCTGTGACTGAGGAGCCTGGTGGTTCAGTGGCTGCGGTGCGCGTTGAGCCGGAGTGTGGATATGGAGTGTGCGCCTGTGTGCCACGCCGCGCGGCTTAAGTGAAGACCGACGCGCGCCGGGCTGAGGTGGGATCCTGGCGGGGCCGGGCGCACCGCACTTCCTTGTATCTAAAAAAAAAGAGAAAAGAATGCATTTGAAATTGTATTGTAGCTTGAGCATGCACATGAGTTCATTTGTCAATGTGTGCCGTGATTTCATAGCGCTGTCCACGGTGATGAAATGAGCCTCGGTGTCGGCAGGGTCACGGGGCCACCTCATTTTATATTTCCAGATTGTGGCTATGTTTGCACTGAGTGTGTTTCTTTCATTTCAACAATGTAGCCATAATGGTCTCTGGTTTTATGAAGTTAATGTTGAGAATGTGTCTTGTCTGCGGGGAATGAGTTACTTCAACTTTAACCATTTAGGAAACCAATTAAGTTTATTAACTCAAACAATTTAAGCATACAAAAGTATTTGATTTGAGTACAAGTAACTCAAGTATTTGTTGTTAAAGTAACTTGGGTAAAGTGCATTGTACTAATTCCATTCAGTTAATGAAAACTACTAAGTATGTGACACTTATGTGAAACGGATTTATCTGAACTGAAATGATCTTCTTTATACAAATGTTAATACTTAAGTTGAATTGACTCTTTTCTTTCTACTAAATCAAATTATTACATTCTACTTCTGACAACTTCAAATGGAGAGCGTAGATCAGTGTGTGAGCCATTACAACCTGATTGTGAGGACCAGAGACACATGGTGAGTTTCAAAGGGAACTCCTGCAGGAACCTGATCTTCATTCACTACTGCCACCAGGGCCACTGCCCCTCTTGGGTTGCTTCCAACTCATCCTGAAAAGGGAACAAACACATGTTCAGTGTTTTCAGTGTATTCAGACAAATCATTCAACTTAAAAAAGAAAACATGATGTCATCATCACTACTTGCGATGCAATAGTCAAATAGAAGCACTGTCAATAAAAAGGTAAACATGTTGCATGTATTATTTGTGAAATGTGGCGTTGTTTGTAGTTTAGTGTGTTTCCGCGTTTTCACGGCAGGGATGGCGTCTGCTGAGACGCTGGTTCCGCGGCTGCTGTGCGTTTGGCGCTGCGGCGGCGGTACGTGTCGTGTTTGCGCTGACTGTGTGCCCCGCCGCGCGGCTTAAGTGAGGACCGACACGCGCCGGGCCGAGGTGGGATCTCGGTGCCGTGTGCTGTGGCTGCGGTACGTGTGGCAACTGAGGAGCCTGGTGGTTCAGCGGCTGCGGTGCGCGTCGCGCCGTTGTGCGGATATGGAGGGTGCGCCTGTGCGCTGCGCCACGCCGCGCGGCTTAAGTGAAGACCGACACGCGCCGGGCCGAGGCGGGGCCGGGCGCACCGCACTTTTTTTATGAAGTTAATGTTGAGAATGTATCTTGAATGTATCTCGGTTTGCGCGGGCTCCGTGGCTGCTGTGCGCTCCGTGCGCTCCGCGGCTGCGGTTCCGGTGCCGTGCGCTGCGGCGGCGGTACCTCTCGTAACTGGGGAGCCTTGTGGTTCCGCGGCCGCGGTGCGTGTCCTCACTTAAACTGTGAGGACTGTACTCAGGCCAGTAAACTAACCTGATCTTCATTCACTACTGCCACCAGGGCCACTGCCCCTCTTGGGTTGCTTCCAACTCATCCTGAAAAGGGAACAAACACATGTTCAGTGTTTTCAGTGTATTCAGACAAATCATTCAACTTAAAAAAGAAAACATGATGTCATCATCACTACTTGCGATGCAATAGTCAAATAGAAGCACTGTCAATAAAAAGGTAAACATGTTGCATGTATTATTTGTGAAATGTGGCGTTGTTTGTAGTTTAGTGTGTTTCCGCGTTTTCACGGCAGGGATGGCGTCTGCTGAGACGCTGATTCCGCGGCTGCTGTGCGTTTGGCGCTGCGGTGGCGGTACGTGTCGTGTTTGCGCTGACTGTGTGCCCCGCCGCGCGGCTTAAGTGAGGACCGACACGCGCCGGGCCGAGGTGGGATCTCGGTGCCGTGTGCTGTGGCTGCGGTACGTGTCGCAACTGAGGAGCCTGGTGGTTCAGCGGCAGCGGTGCGCCGGAGTGTGGATATGGAGTGGCTCGGGAACAAACACATGTTCAGTGTTTTCAGTGTATTCAGACAAATCATTCAACTTAAAAAAGAAAACATGATGTCATCATCACTACTTGCGATGCAATAGTCAAATAGAAGCACTGTCAATAAAAAGGTAAACATGTTGCATGTATTATTTGTGAAATGTGGCGTTGTTTGTAGTTTAGTGTGTTTCCGCGTTTTCACGGCAGGGATGGCGTCTGCTGAGACGCTGGTTCCGCGGCTGCTGTGCGTTTGGCGCTGCGGCGGCGGTACGTGTCGTGTTTGCGCTGACTGTGTGCCCCGCCGCGCGGCTTAAGTGAGGACCGACACGCGCCGGGCCGAGGTGGGATCTCGGTGCCGTGTGCTGTGGCTGCGGTTCGTGTCGCAACTGAGGAGCCTGGTGGTTCAGCGGCTGCGGTGCGCGTCGCGCCGTTGTGCGGATATGGAGGGTGCGCCTGTGCGCTGCGCCACGCCGCGCGGCTTAAGTGAAGACCGACACGCGCCGGGCCGAGGCGGGGCCGGGCGCACCGCACTTTTTTTATGAAGTCAATGTTGAGAATGTATCTTGAATGTATCTCGGTTTGCGCGGGCTCCGCGGCTGCTGTGCGCTACGCGGCTGCAGTGCGCTCCGCGGCTGCGGTTCCGGTACCTGTCGTAACTGGGGAGCCTGGTGGTTCCGCGGCCGCGGTGCGTGTCCTCACTTAAACTGTGAGGACTGTACTCATGAGTTTATTTGTCAATGTGTGCCGTGATTTCATAGCGCTGTCCACGGTGCTGAAATGAGCCTCGGTGTCGGCAGCGTCACAGGGTGACCTCATTTTATATTTCCAGATTGTGGCTATGTTTGCACTGAGTGTGTTTCTTTAATTTCAACAATGTAGCCATAATGGTCTCCAACAACGGTGAACAAAACAAACGCCACAGAAGCTGCAGTGCAAACTCCACCCACCTATAACTGCAGAGGAAAAACTACATGTCTACTATAAACTGCTTTCTATATTCCTTCCTGGTTGGATTTAAACACACATCTGCCAATTTATTAGGTACACATTTTCTGTTTATGAACACACTGATTGAAGGAGCCAATCACATGGCAGTAAGTCATTGCATTTAGGCAGGTAGACATGATCAGGACGCCCAAATCAAGTTCAAACAGACTATCAGCATTAGGAAGAAAGGTGATTCAAGGAGCTTTTAATGTGGCATGGTTACTGGTAGTATTTTTACAAACTGCTTGCACAACCACGGTGTGACAAACAGAAAATATCCAGTGATGCCATGTTGAGGTCAAAGATCAGCAGAAAGGCCATGCTAAGAAAGCAAAAGGAACTCAAATCAGCGCAACCAAAGTGTGCAGAACACCATCTGAAGGCACAACACATTGAACCTTGCCGAAAAATGACTGCCTCCGACGGGAACGCGCATCGGTTAAGAGGTAGTGAGCGTAGGTCTACTGGTAGATATAATACTGTATACAGGGTACACCCTATAAGTCGTTGTTTGAAGGAGCGATACTGACCAAATTCATTGTACATGCACCTGTTTTCCTCGACTGCTAATGCTGAAAAGATAGAGAATGTAAGCCCTAACAATCCAGAGTTACAGGGTGCAGTCACTTCTCGGCAGGCCCTGCCGAAATGTGACAGCACCCTGTAACTCTTTATTGCAAGAAGCAATATTGACCAAATTCACTGTACATGCACCTGGTTTCCTCTACTTTCCTCTCCTCTACTGATTCTTCCAATTAGCCACTCACAGTGTGACTCCTGGCTGCTGAGTTAGTTAGCACCAGTTAGTTACTAGAAACCCAAGCCTTTTTAGATGATTTATATTAATAAATACACCATTAAATAACGACTTAAGTGTCATTAATTATTTAAATTAATAAATAGCCTTTTCAATAATTACTTACATCACATTGGTTTTCTTAGGTTACAAAATACTGACCTGGGTTTTTTTCGTCATCACTTAGTAACAATAATAATAATAATAATAATAATAATAATAATAATATTCAGTGGAGCTCCACTTCAGGTTTTACTTGATACTCATTCCAAACTAAATGTTTATTTAAATATTAGTTTAAATGTCATATGATAAAAAAAAGTGTTAAAGTTTGAGTGTACACTTACAATTAAGTGTTAAGTGTGTTTGTTTCTGTTTGGTTGTGATGAGTTTCTGTTGTACTCACACCATCAAACCGAATCCAGTTCAGTCCGTCCATGAATACCAGTCCGGGTTTTGTAGCAGGTTTGCGTTGATGCTGCAAACAGAGAGTGAGACACAAACAGGTGACTGTGATCGTTTCATTAAAGACAAGAGATGAGAAGAAGACTGATGTCAGTGAATAAACAAGGAAACAAAGTAACGTCAAACTTACATCTGTGATCTGTCCCTCTGGTGCGGCTGTCAACACAGGAGTTTAAATATTGGCACAATGGTCAGCCAATCAGGTGTGAAAGCTTGAAATGTTTGGGGCGGGGCTTATTATTGAAAACATGTGCGCTGTGACTGAGGAGCCTGGTGGTTCAGTGGCTGCGGTGCGCGTTGAGCCGGAGTGTGGATATGGAGTGTGCGCCTGTGTGCCGCGCCACGCCGCGCGGCTTAAGTGAAGACCGACACGCGCCGGGCTGAGGTGGGATCCTGGCGGGGCCGGGCGCACCGCACTTCCTTGTATCTAAAAAAAAAGAAGAAAAGAATGCATTTGAAATTGTATTGTAGCTTGAGCATGCACATGAGTTCATTTGTCAATGTGTGCCGTGATTTCATAGCGCTGTCCACGGTGATGAAATGAGCCTCGGTGTCGGCAGGGTCACGGGGCCACCTCATTTTATATTTCCAGATTGTGGCTATGTTTGCACTGAGTGTGTTTCTTTCATTTCAACAATGTAGCCATAATGGTCTCTGGTTTTATGAAGTTAATGTTGAGAATGTATCTTGTCTGCGGGGAATGAGTTACTTCAACTTTAACCATTTAGGAAACCAATTAAGTTTATTAACTCAAACAATTTAAGCATACAAAAGTATTTGATTTGAGTACAAGTAACTCAAGTATTTGTTGTTAAAGTAACTTGGGTAAAGTGCATTGTACTAATTCCATTCAGTTAATGAAAACTACTAAGTATGTGACACTTATGTGAAACGGATTTATCTGAACTGAAATGATCTTCTTTATACAAATGTTAATACTTAAGTTGAATTGACTCTTTTCTTTCTACTAAATCAAATTATTACATTCTACTTCTGACAACTTCAAATGGAGAGCGTAGATCAGTGTGTGAGCCATTACAACCTGATTGTGAGGACCAGAGACACATGGTGAGTTTCAAAGGGAACTCCTGCAGGAACCTGATCTTCATTCACTACTGCCACCAGGGCCACTGCCCCTCTTGGGGCTGCTTCCAACTCATCCTGAAAAGGGAACAAACACATGTTCAGTGTTTTCAGTGTATTCAGACAAATCATTCAACTTAAAAAAGAAAACATGATGTCATCATCACTACTTGCGATGCAATAGTCAAATAGAAGCACTGTCAATAAAAAGGTAAACATGTTGCATGTATTAGTTGTGAAATGTGGCGTTACACTGTACTCACATCTTATACCAAACTGAGAATACAAGTGCGTGTCCTCACTTAAACTGTGAGGACTGTACTCACGCCAGTAAACCGAATCCAGTCTGGGGTTTGTAGCAGGTTTGTAGGTTTGTGCGCCGCGCGACTTAAGTGAAGACCGACACGCGCCAGGCCGAGGTGGGATCTCGGCAGGGCTGGGCGCTGTGGCTGCGGTACGTGTCGCAACTGAGGAGCCTGGTGGTTCAGCGGCTGCAGTGCGCGTCGCGCCGGAGTGTGGATATGGAGGGTGCGCCGCGGCTTAAGTGAAGACCGACACGCGCCGGGCCGCACCGCACTTCCTTGTATCTTAAAAAAAAGAAAAGAATGCATTTGAAATTGTATTGTAGCTTGAGCATGCGCATGATTTTATTTGTCAATGTGTGCCGTGATTTCATAGCGCTGTCCACGGTGCTGAAATGAGCCTCGCTGTCATATTAAAACTCTTTTCCAGATGAGGCATTGCTACAACGATGACTTTGACAGTGTGTGGGTGTCACCATCCTCTTTCACTCACTTGAGCTTCACTAAAGAGTGCAGGTCGTCTCTCTTTTAGTTCGGCAAGGAGGAGCTGAATTCACAGTTTCTTCATGCCCGAGTGCTGCATATGTTGATGGAGACCTGTGACATAAAACACAAAGAGCTACTGATGGTGCTACGTCTGTTTTTCACTAGACTACTCATAGATATCAGTACATCAACTGACAGTTAATGTATTATTTATTTGAACTTACAATTGTACATTTATATTCAAATACATACACAAATATGAAAGAACTGTACACTATAGTGGCGGTGATTGACTGAACATCATATGTTGGGTGCACATTTAAACACAGGATCCAGGCAGCTTTCCAAGTTGCAATATTTTATTTCCAAGTAAACGGTAGTCGGTGATGAGGGGTAATGGTGGATGATTCTGTCTATATGAAAATGATAAAGGAAATATTACAATCTAGAAAGTATCAAATATACAATAAGAAATGAGGTTGTCTTAGACTAACATCAATAATACATCCACTCTTACTTTCCTCTCTTTAGCAAAGGATTAAACTCAGGAATCTAGTATAATGACACACAAGCAATAAGTAAGTCTTCATACAAGATGTAGTATCAACCAAATGAATCATTAAATGAGTGAACGTCCATAAAACTCACAGCCAGTGTCCCTTTGTTCTCGTGGATTGTTTGGAGGGAAAATAGGGGGGTCAAAGGGCGGAAGGGGCGGGTTATATAGGATTAGGGGTGTGGTCCAGGTAGGTGTGCCAGTGATGAGGCAGGTGAGGAGGAGACTTGGGATTTTAACAAATACATATACAATGGCCGTGCCACTTTAATATAAACCTAAAATTCGAAGGTAAAATCAATTATTAGTAATAATATACAAAGTGTTTACATTAAAAACAAAGTAACATGTCAACCACAAATCTATGGATCACACCAAGCATCTGAGAGACGTCTGAGCCAGAGGATCATTTCATCAGGACAGGCCGAGGTAACGCTGCTCTGCCCTGGGCACTGTGAGCACCGAGCGTCCGCAGAGGCAGAGCTGATCACCTCCGACAACGTACCGCGCTGAAATCAGTTCCAGGTTGGATATTCAACAGACATTCGCTCCAGATCCAACGGCACCCTCCTCCTTCTCCACCCCGAGATAGGTGCACGATCACGGCTTGTACAAAGTCCGACCCATCGCTCTCAACAACCGTGGTCTCATTTAGGGACCATCAACGAATTACCGTTAAAAATGGATTAAAAAAAATTATGGGAGGTACTAAAATGGAATAAAAAGAGGTATGTCCTGACTAGGCAGTCTAGTTCTATGTTGCTGCACTGTTTTGGAATCTTTAGGGTCACATGGCCTGGACGCGATTGAGATAAAATGCTAATATTTGCATTAAAGAAATGATTGAAAGTAAATCAAGTATTTAAATGGAATATAAAGAGGTGTGTCCTGACTAGGCAGTCTAGTACTATGTTTGTACACTCACTTGGAGTCTTTGGGTCACATTGCCTGGAAGCTATTGAGCTAAAATGCTAATATTTACATTATTAAAATTATAAAAAAAATAAATGAGGTAATTAAATATTAGTTTAATGTCATATGATCAAAATTAAAGTGTTAACGTTCGACTCTACACTTAGATTCAAGTGTTAAGTGTGTTTGCGGTTTGTTTCTGTCTGGTTGTGATGACTTTCTGTTGTACTCACGCCAGTAAACCGAATCCAGTCTGGGGTTTGTAGCAGGTTTGTACTGTAGCAGGTTTGCATTGGTGCTGCAAACAGAGAGTGAGACACAAACATGGGACTGTGATGGTTTCATTAAAGACAAGAGATGAGAAGAAGACTGGAGTCAGTGAGAAAACAAGGAAACAAAGTAACGTCAAACTTACGTCTGTGATCTGTCAGCATCTCCTCTCCCTCTGGTGCGGCTGTCAACACAGGAGTTTAAATATTGGCACAATGGTCAGCCAATCAGGTGTGAAAGCTTGAAATGTTTGGGGCGGGGCTTATTATTGAAAACATGTGCGCTGTGACTGAGGAGCCTGGTGGTTCAGTGGCTGCGGTGCGCGTTGAGCCGTCGTGTGGATATGGAGTGTGCGCCTGTGTGCCACGCCGCGCGGCTTAAGTGAAGACCGACACGCGCCGGGCTGAGGTGGGATCCTGGCGGGGCCGGGCGCACCGCACTTCCTTGTATCTAAAGAAAAAAAGAAAAGAATGCATTTGAAATTGTATTGTAGCTTGAGCATGCACATGAGTTCATTTGTCAATGTGTGCCGTGATTTCATAGCGCTGTCCACGGTGATGAAATGAGCCTCGGTGTCGGCAGGGTCACGGGGCCACCTCATTTTATATTTCCAGATTGTGGCTATGTTTGCACTGAGTGTGTTTCTTTCATTTCAACAATGTAGCCATAATGGTCTCTGGTTTTATGAAGTTAATGTTGAGAATGTATCTTGTCTGCGGGGAATGAGTTACTTCAACTTTAACCATTTAGGAAACCAATTAAGTTTATTAACTCAAACAATTTAAGCATACAAAAGTATTTGATTTGAGTACAAGTAACTCAAGTATTTGTTGTTCAAGTCACTTGGGTAAAGTGCATTGTACTAATTCCATTCAGTTAATGAAAACTACTAAGTATGTGACACTTATGTGAAACGGATTTATCTGAACTGAAATGATCTTCTTTATACAAATGTTAATACTTAAGTTGAATTGACTCTTTTCTTTCTACTAAATCAAATTATTACATTCTACTTCTGACAACTTCAAATGGAGAGCGTAGATCAGTGTGTGAGCCAACCTGATTGTGAGGACCAGAGACACATGGTGAGTTTCAAAGGGAACTCCTGCAGGAACCTGATCTTCATTCACTACTGCCACCAGGGCCACTGCCCCTCTTGGGTTGCTTCCAACTCATCCTGAAAAGGGAACAAACACATGTTCAGTGTTTTCAGTGTATTCAGACAAATCATTCAACTTAAAAAAGAAAACATGATGTCATCATCACTACTTGCGATGCAATAGTCAAATAGAAGCACTGTCAATAAAAAGGTAAACATGTTGCATGTATTATTTGTGAAATGTGGCGTTGTTTGTAGTTTAGTGTGTTTCCGCGTTTTCATGGCAGGGATGGCGTCTGCTGAGACGCTGGTTCCGCGGCTGCTGTGCGTTTGGCGCTGCGGCGGCGGTACGTGTCGTGTTTGCGCTGACTGTGTGCCCCACCGCGCGGCTTAAGTGAGGACCGACACGCGCCGGGCCGAGGTGGGATCTCGGTGCCGTGTGCTGTGGCTGCGGTACGTGTCGCAACTGAGGAGCCTGGTGGTTCAGCGGCTGCGGTGCGCGTCGCGCCGTTGTGCGGATATGGAGGGTGCGCCTGTGCGCTGCGCCTGTGCGCTGCGCCACGCCGCGCGGCTTAAGTGAAGACCGACACGCGCCGGGCCGAGGCGGGGCCGGGCGCACCGCACTTTTTTTATGAAGTTAATGTTGAGAATGTATCTTGAATGTATCTCGGTTTGCGCGGGCTCCGCGGCTGCTGTGCGCTCCGCGGCTGCGGTTCCGGTGCCGTGCGCTGCGGCGGCGGTACCTGTCGTAACTGGGGAGCCTGGTAGTTCCGCGGCCGCGGTGCGTGTCCTCACTTAAACTGTGAGGACTGTACTCAGGCCAGTAAACTAACCTGATCTTCATTCACTACTGCCACCAGGGCCACTGCCCCTCTTGGGTTGCTTCCAACTCATCCTGAAAAGGGAACAAACACATGTTCAGTGTTTTCAGTGTATTCAGACAAATCATTCAACTTAAAAAAGAAAACATGATGTCATCATCACTACTTGCGATGCAATAGTCAAATAGAAGCACTGTCAATAAAAAGGTAAACATGTTGCATGTATTATTTGTGAAATGTGGCGTTGTTTGTAGTTTAGTGTGTTTCCGCGTTTTCACGGCAGGGATGGCGTCTGCTGAGACGCTGGTTCCGCGGCTGCTGTGCGTTTGGCGCTGCGGCGGCGGTACGTGTCGTGTTTGCGCTGACTGTGTGCCCCGCCGCGCGGCTTAAGTGAGGACCGACACGCGCCGGGCCGAGGTGGGATCTCGGTGCCGTGTGCTGTGGCTGCGGTACGTGTCGCAACTGAGGAGCCTGGTGGTTCAGCGGCTGCGGTGCGCCGGAGTGTGGATATGGAGTGGCTCGGGAACAAACACATGTTCAGTGTTTTCAGTGTATTCAGACAAATCATTCAACTTAAAAAAGAAAACATGATGTCATCATCACTACTTGCGATGCAATAGTCAAATAGAAGCACTGTCAATAAAAAGGTAAACATGTTGCATGTATTATTTGTGAAATGTGGCGTTGTTTGTAGTTTAGTGTGTTTCCGCGTTTTCACGGGAGGGATGGCGTCTGCTGAGACGCTGGTTCCGCGGCTGCTGTGCGTTTGGCGCTGCGGCGGCGGTGCGTGTCCTCACTTAAACTGTGAGGACTGTACTCATGAGTTTATTTGTCAATGTGTGCCGTGATTTCATAGCGCTGTCCACGGTGCTGAAATGAGCCTCGGTGTCGGCAGCGTCACAGGGTGACCTCATTTTATATTTCCAGATTGTGGCTATGTTTGCACTGAGTGTGTTTCTTTAATTTCAACAATGTAGCCATAATGGTCTCCAACAACGGTGAACAAAACAAACGCCACAGAAGCTGCAGTGCAAACTCCACCCACCTATAGCTGCAGAGGAAAAACTACATGTCTACTATAAACTGCTTTCTATATTCCTTCCTGGTTGGATTTAAACACACATCTGCCAATTTATTAGGTACACATTTTCTGTTTATGAACACACTGATTGAAGGAGCCAATCACATGGCAGTAAGTCATTGCATTTAGGCAGGTAGACATGATCAGGACGCCCAAATCAAGTTCAAACAGACTATCAGCATTAGGAAGAAAGGTGATTCAAGGAGCTTTTAATGTGGCATGGTTACTGGTAGTATTTTTACAAACTGCTTGCACAACCACGGTGTGACAAACAGAAAATATCCAGTGATGCCATGTTGAGGTCAAAGATCAGCAGAAAGGCCATGCTAAGAAAGCAAAAGGAACTCAAATCAGCGCAACCAAAGTGTGCAGAACACCATCTGAAGGCACAACACATTGAACCTTGCCGAAAAATGACTGCCTCCGACGGGAACGCGCATCGGTTAAGAGGTAGTGAGCGTAGGTCTACTGGTAGATATAATACTGTATACAGGGTACACCCTATAAGTCGTTGTTTGAAGGAGCGATACTGACCAAATTCATTGTACATGCACCTGTTTTCCTCGACTGCTAATGCTGAAAAGATAGAGAATGTAAGCCCTAACAATCCAGAGTTACAGGGTGCAGTCACTTCTCGGCAGGCCCTGCCGAAATGTGACAGCACCCTGTAACTCTTTATTGCAAGAAGCAATATTGACCAAATTCACTGTACATGCACCTGGTTTCCTCTACTTTCCTCTCCTCTACTGATTCTTCCAATTAGCCACTCACAGTGTGACTCCTGGCTGCTGAGTTAGTTAGCACCAGTTAGTTACTAGAAACCCAAGCCTTTTTAGATGATTTATATTAATAAATACACCATTAAATAATGACTTCAGTGTCATTAATTATTTAAATTAATAAATAGCCTTTTCAATAATTACTTACATCACATTGGTTTTCTTAGGTTACAAAATACTAACCTGGGTTTTTTTCGTCATCACTTAGTAACAATAATAATAATAATAATAATAATAATAATAATAATAAGAAGAATAATATTCAGTGGAGCTCCACTTCAGGTTTTACTTGATACTCATTCCAAACTAAATGTTTATTTAAATATTAGTTTAAATGTCATATGATAAAAAAAAGTGTTAAAGTTTGAGTGTACACTTACAATTAAGTGTTAAGTGTGTTTGTTTCTGTTTGGTTGTGATGAGTTTCTGTTGTACTCACACCATCAAACCGAATCCAGTTCAGTCCGTCCATGAATACCAGTCCGGGTTTTGTAGCAGGTTTGCGTTGATGCTGCAAACAGAGAGTGAGACACAAACAGGTGACTGTGATCGTTTCATTAAAGACAAGAGATGAGAAGAAGACTGATGTCAGTGAAGAAACAAGGAAACAAAGTAACGTCAAACTTACATCTGTGATCTGTCCCTCTGGTGCTGCTGTCAACACAGGAGTTTAAATATTGGCACAATGGTCAGCCAATCAGGTGTGAAAGCTTGAAATGTTTGGGGCGGGGCTTATTATTGAAAACATGTGCGCTGTGACTGAGGAGCCTGGTGGTTCAGTGGCTGCGGTGCGCGTTGAGCCGGAGTGTGGATATGGAGTGTGCGCCTGTGTGCCGCGCCACGCCGCGCGGCTTAAGTGAAGACCGACACGCGCCGGGCTGAGGTGGGATCCTGGCGGGGCCGGGCGCACCGCACTTCCTTGTATCTAAAGAAAAAAAGAAAAGAATGCATTTGAAATTGTATTGTAGCTTGAGCATGCACATGAGTTCATTTGTCAATGTGTGCCGTGATTTCATAGCGCTGTCCACGGTGATGAAATGAGCCTCGGTGTCGGCAGGGTCACGGGGCCACCTCATTTTATATTTCCAGATTGTGGCTATGTTTGCACTGAGTGTGTTTCTTTCATTTCAACAATGTAGCCATAATGGTCTCTGGTTTTATGAAGTTAATGTTGAGAATGTATCTTGTCTGCGGGGAATGAGTTACTTCAACTTTAACCATTTAGGAAACCAATTAAGTTTATTAACTCAAACAATTTAAGCATACAAAAGTATTTGATTTGAGTACAAGTAACTCAAGTATTTGTTGTTAAAGTAACTTGGGTAAAGTGCATTGTACTAATTCCATTCAGTTAATGAAAACTACTAAGTATGTGACACTTATGTGAAACGGATTTATCTGAACTGAAATGATCTTCTTTATACAAATGTTAATACTTAAGTTGAATGGACTCTTTTCTTTCTACTAAATCAAATTATTACATTCTACTTCTGACAACTTCAAATGGAGAGCGTAGATCAGTGTGTGAGCCATTACAACCTGATTGTGAGGACCAGAGACACATGGTGAGTTTCAAAGGGAACTCCTGCAGGAACCTGATCTTCATTCACTACTGCCACCAGGGCCACTGCCCCTCTTGGGTTGCTTCCAACTCATCCTGAAAAGGGAACAAACACATGTTCAGTGTTTTCAGTGTATTCAGACAAATCATTCAACTTAAAAAAGAAAACATGATGTCATCATCACTACTTGCGATGCAATAGTCAAATAGAAGCACTGTCAATAAAAAGGTAAACATGTTGCATGTATTATTTGTGAAATGTGGCGTTGTTTGTAGTTTAGTGTGTTTCCGCGTTTTCACGGCAGGGATGGCGTCTGCTGAGACGCTGGTTCCGCGGCTGCTGTGCGTTTGGCGCTGCGGCGGCGGTACGTGTCGTGTTTGCACTGACTGTGTGCCCCGCCGCGCGGCTTAAGTGAGGACCGACACGCGCCGGGCCGAGGCGGGGCCGGGCGCACCGCACTTTTTTTATGAAGTTAATGTTGAGAATGTATCTTGAATGTATCTCGGTTTGCGCGGGCTCCGCGGCTGCTGTGCGCTCCACGGCTGCGGTTCCGGTGCCGTGCGCTGCGGCGGCGGTACCTGTCGTAACTGGGGAGCCTGGTGGTTCCGCGGCGGCGGTGCGTGTCCTCACTTAAACTGTGAGGACTGTACTCATGAGTTTATTTGTCAATGTGTGCCGTGATTTCATAGCGCTGTCCACGGTGCTGAAATGAGCCTCGGTGTCGGCAGCGTCACAGGGTGACCTCATTTTATATTTCCAGATTGTGGCTATGTTTGCACTGAGTGTGTTTCTTTAATTTCAACAATGTAGCCATAATGGTCTCCAACAACGGTGAACAAAACAAACGCCACAGAAGCTGCAGTGCAAACTCCACCCACCTATAACTGCAGAGGAAAAACTACATGTCTACTATAAACTGCTTTCTATATTCCTTCCTGGTTGGATTTAAACACACATCTGCCAATTTATTAGGTACACATTTTCTGTTTATGAACACACTGATTGAAGGAGCCAATCACATGGCAGTAAGTCATTGCATTTAGGCAGGTAGACATGATCAGGACGCCCAAATCAAGTTCAAACAGACTATCAGCATTAGGAAGAAAGGTGATTCAAGGAGCTTTTAATGTGGCATGGTTACTGGTAGTATTTTTACAAACTGCTTGCACAACCACGGTGTGACAAACAGAAAATATCCAGTGATGCCATGTTGAGGTCAAAGATCAGCAGAAAGGCCATGCTAAGAAAGCAAAAGGAACTCAAATCAGCGCAACCAAAGTGTGCAGAACACCATCTGAAGGCACAACACATTGAACCTTGCCGAAAAATGACTGCCTCCGACGGGAACGCGCATCGGTTAAGAGGTAGTGAGCGTAGGTCTACTGGTAGATATAATACTGTATACAGGGTACACCCTATAAGTCGTTGTTTGAAGGAGCGATACTGACCAAATTCATTGTACATGCACCTGTTTTCCTCGACTGCTAATGCTGAAAAGATAGAGAATGTAAGCCCTAACAATCCAGAGTTACAGGGTGCAGTCACTTCTCGGCAGGCCCTGCCGAAATGTGACAGCACCCTGTAACTCTTTATTGCAAGAAGCAATATTGACCAAATTCACTGTACATGCACCTGGTTTCCTCTACTTTCCTCTCCTCTACTGATTCTTCCAATTAGCCACTCACAGTGTGACTCCTGGCTGCTGAGTTAGTTAGCACCAGTTAGTTACTAGAAACCCAAGCCTTTTTAGATGATTTATATTAATAAATACACCATTAAATAATGACTTCAGTGTCATTAATTATTTAAATTAATAAATAGCCTTTTCAATAATTACTTACATCACATTGGTTTTCTTAGGTTACAAAATACTAACCTGGGTTTTTTTCGTCATCACTTAGTAACAACAATAATAATAATAATAATAATAATAATAATAATAATATTCAGTGGAGCTCCACTTCAGGTTTTACTTGATACTCATTCCAAATTAAATGTTTATTTAAATATTAGTTTAAATGTCATATGATTAAAAAAAAAAGTGTTAAAGTTTGAGTGTACACTTACAATTAAGTGTTAAGTGTGTTTGTTTCTGTTTGGTTGTGATGAGTTTCTGTTGTACTCACACCAGCAAACCAAATCCAGTTCAGTCCGTCCATGAATACCAGTCCGGGTTTTGTAGCAGGTTTGCGTTGATGCTGCAAACAGAGAGTGAGACACAAACAGGTGACTGTGATCGTTTCATTAAAGACAAGAGATGAGAAGAAGACTGATGTCAGTGAAGAAACAAGGAAACAAAGTAACGTCAAACTTACATCTGTGATCTGTCCCTCTGGTGCGGCTGTCAACACAGGAGTTTAAATATTGGCACAATGGTCAGCCAATCAGGTGTGAAAGCTTGAAATGTTTGGGGCGGGGCTTATTATTGAAAACATGTGCGCTGTGACTGAGGAGCCTGGTGGTTCAGTGGCTGCGGTGCGCGTTGAGCCGGAGTGTGGATATGGAGTGTGCGCCTGTGTGCCGCGCCACGCCGCGCGGCTTAAGTGAAGACCGACACGCGCCGGGCTGAGGTGGGATCCTGGCGGGGCCGGGCGCACCGCACTTCCTTGTATCTAAAGAAAAAAAGAAAAGAATGCATTTGAAATTGTATTGTAGCTTGAGCATGCACATGAGTTCATTTGTCAATGTGTGCCGTGATTTCATAGCGCTGTCCACGGTGATGAAATGAGCCTCGGTGTCGGCAGGGTCACGGGGCCACCTCATTTTATATTTCCAGATTGTGGCTATGTTTGCACTGAGTGTGTTTCTTTCATTTCAACAATGTAGCCATAATGGTCTCTGGTTTTATGAAGTTAATGTTGAGAATGTATCTTGTCTGCGGGGAATGAGTTACTTCAACTTTAACCATTTAGGAAACCAATTAAGTTTATTAACTCAAACAATTTAAGCATACAAAAGTATTTGATTTGAGTACAAGTAACTCAAGTATTTGTTGTTAAAGTAACTTGGGTAAAGTGCATTGTACTAATTCCATTCAGTTAATGAAAACTACTAAGTATGTGACACTTATGTGAAACGGATTTATCTGAACTGAAATGATCTTCTTTATACAAATGTTAATACTTAAGTTGAATGGACTCTTTTCTTTCTACTAAATCAAATTATTACATTCTACTTCTGACAACTTCAAATGGAGAGCGTAGATCAGTGTGTGAGCCATTACAACCTGATTGTGAGGACCAGAGACACATGGTGAGTTTCAAAGGGAACTCCTGCAGGAACCTGATCTTCATTCACTACTGCCACCAGGGCCACTGCCCCTCTTGGGTTGCTTCCAACTCATCCTGAAAAGGGAACAAACACATGTTCAGTGTTTTCAGTGTATTCAGACAAATCATTCAACTTAAAAAAGAAAACATGATGTCATCATCACTACTTGCGATGCAATAGTCAAATAGAAGCACTGTCAATAAAAAGGTAAACATGTTGCATGTATTAGTTGTGAAATGTGGCGTTGTTTGTAGTTTAGTGTGTTTCCGCGTTTTCACGGCAGGGATGGCGTCTGCTGAGACGCTGGTTCCGCGGCTGCTGTGCGTTTGGCGCTGCGGTGGCGGTACGTGTCGTGTTTGCGCTGACTGTGTGCCCCGCCGCGCGGCTTAAGTGAGGACCGACACGCGCCGGGCCGAGGTGGGATCTCGGTGCCGTGTGCTGTGGCTGCGGTACGTGTCGCAACTGAGGAGCCTGGTGGTTCAGCGGCAGCGGTGCGCCGGAGTGTGGATATGGAGTGGCTCGGGAACAAACACATGTTCAGTGTTTTCAGTGTATTCAGACAAATCATTCAACTTAAAAAAGAAAACATGATGTCATCATCACTACTTGCGATGCAATAGTCAAATAGAAGCACTGTCAATAAAAAGGTAAACATGTTGCATGTATTATTTGTGAAATGTGGCGTTGTTTGTAGTTTAGTGTGTTTCCGCGTTTTCACGGCAGGGATGGCGTCTGCTGAGACGCTGGTTCCGCGGCTGCTGTGCGTTTGGCGCTGCGGCGGCGGTACGTGTCCTGTTTGCGCTGACTGTGTGCCCCGCCGCGCGGCTTAAGTGAGGACCGACACGCGCCGGGCCGAGGTGGGATCTCGGTGCCGTGTGCTGTGGCTGCGGTACGTGTGGCAACTGAGGAGCCTGGTGGTTCAGCGGCTGCGGTGCGCGTCGCGCCGTTGTGCGGATATGGAGGGTGCGCCTGTGCGCTGCGCCACGCCGCGCGGCTTAAGTGAAGACCGACACGCGCCGGGCCGAGGCGGGGCCGGGCGCACCGCACTTTTTTTATGAAGTCAATGTTGAGAATGTATCTTGAATGTATCTCGGTTTGCGCGGGCTCCGCGGCTGCTGTGCGCTACGCGGCTGCAGTGCACTCCGCGGCTGCGGTTCCGGTGCCGTGCGCTGCGGCGGCGGTACCTGTCGTAACTGGGGAGCCTGGTGGTTCCGCGGCCGCGGTGCGTGTCCTCACTTAAACTGTGAGGACTGTACTCACATGGCAGTAAGTCATTGCATTTAGGCAGGTAGACATGATCAGGACGCCCAAATCAAGTTCAAACAGACTATCAGCATTAGGAAGAAAGGTGATTCAAGGAGCTTTTAATGTGGCATGGTTACTGGTAGTATTTTTACAAACTGCTTGCACAACCACGGTGTGACAAACACAAAATATCCAGTGATGCCATGTTGAGGTCAAAGATCAGCAGAAAGGCCATGCTAAGAAAGCAAAAGGAACTCAAATCAGCGCAACCAAAGTGTGCAGAACACCATCTGAAGGCACAACACATTGAACCTTGCCGAAAAATGACTGCCTCCGACGGGAACGCGCATCGGTTAAGAGGTAGTGAGCGTAGGTCTACTGGTAGATATAATACTGTATACAGGGTACACCCTATAAGTCGTTGTTTGAAGGAGCGATACTGACCAAATTCATTGTACATGCACCTGTTTTCCTCGACTGCTAATGCTGAAAAGATAGAGAATGTAAGCCCTAACAATCCAGAGTTACAGGGTGCAGTCACTTCTCGGCAGGCCCTGCCGAAATGGTTGTGATGAGTTTCTGTTGTACTCACACCATCAAACCGAATCCAGTTCAGTCCGTCCATGAATACCAGTCCGGGTTTTGTAGCAGGTTTGCGTTGATGCTGCAAACAGAGAGTGAGACACAAACAGGTGACTGTGATCGTTTCATTAAAGACAAGAGATGAGAAGAAGACTGATGTCAGTGAAGAAACAAGGAAACAAAGTAACGTCAAACTTACATCTGTGATCTGTCCCTCTGGTGCGGCTGTCAACACAGGAGTTTAAATATTGGCACAATGGTCAGCCAATCAGGTGTGAAAGCTTGAAATGTTTGGGGCGGGGCTTATTATTGAAAACATGTGCGCTGTGACTGAGGAGCCTGGTGGTTCAGTGGCTGCGGTGCGCGTTGAGCCGGAGTGTGGATATGGAGTGTGCGCCTGTGTGCCGCGCCACGCCGCGCGGCTTAAGTGAAGACCGACACGCGCCGGACTGAGGTGGGATCCTGGCGGGGCCGGGCGCACCGCACTTCCTTGTATCTAAAAAAAAAGAAGAAAAGAATGCATTTGAAATTGTATTGTAGCTTGAGCATGCACATGAGTTCATTTGTCAATGTGTGCCGTGATTTCATAGCGCTGTCCACGGTGATGAAATGAGCCTCGGTGTCGGCAGGGTCACGGGGCCACCTCATTTTATATTTCCAGATTGTGGCTATGTTTGCACTGAGTGTGTTTCTTTCATTTCAACAATGTAGCCATAATGGTCTCTGGTTTTATGAAGTTAATGTTGAGAATGTATCTTGTCTGCGGGGAATGAGTTACTTCAACTTTAACCATTTAGGAAACCAATTAAGTTTATTAACTCAAACAATTTAAGCATACAAAAGTATTTGATTTGAGTACAAGTAACTCAAGTATTTGTTGTTCAAGTAACTTGGGTAAAGTGCATTGTACTAATTCCATTCAGTTAATGAAAACTACTAAGTATGTGACACTTATGTGAAACGGATTTATCTGAACTGAAATGATCTTCTTTATACAAATGTTAATACTTAAGTTGAATTGACTCTTTTCTTTCTACTAAATCAAATTATTACATTCTACTTCTGACAACTTCAAATGGAGAGCGTAGATCAGTGTGTGAGCCATTACAACCTGATTGTGAGGACCAGAGACACATGGTGAGTTTCAAAGGGAACTCCTGCAGGAACCTGATCTTCATTCACTACTGCCACCAGGGCCACTGCCCCTCTTGGGGCTGCTTCCAACTCATCCTGAAAAGGGAACAAACACATGTTCAGTGTTTTCAGTGTATTCAGACAAATCATTCAACTTAAAAAAGAAAACATGATGTCATCATCACTACTTGCGATGCAATAGTCAAATAGAAGCACTGTCAATAAAAAGGTAAACATGTTGCATGTATTAGTTGTGAAATGTGGGGTTACACTGTACTCACATCTTATACCAAACTGAGAATACAAGTGCGTGTCCTCACTTAAACTGTGAGGACTGTACTCACGCCAGTAAACCGAATCCAGTCTGGGGTTTGTAGCAGGTTTGTAGGTTTGTGCGCCACGCCGCGCGGCTTAAGTGAAGACCGACACGCGCCAGGCCGAGGTGGGATCTCGGCAGGGCTGGGCGCTGTGGCTGCGGTACGTGTCGCAACTGAGGAGCCTGGTGGTTCAGCGGCTGCAGTGCGCGTCGCGCCGGAGTGTGGATATGGAGGGTGCGCCGCGGCTTAAGTGAAGACCGACACGCGCCGGGCCGCACCGCACTTCCTTGTATCTTAATAAAAAGAAAAGAATGCATTTGAAATTGTATTGTAGCTTGAGCATGCGCATGATTTTATTTGTCAATGTGTGCCGTGATTTCATAGCGCTGTCCACGGTGCTGAAATGAGCCTCGCTGTCATATTAAAACTCTTTTCCAGATGAGGCATTGCTACAACGATGACTTTGACAGTGTGTGGGTGTCACCATCCTCTTTCACTCACTTGAGCTTCACTAAAGAGTGCAGGTCGTCTCTCTTTTAGTTCGGCAAGGAGGAGCTGAATTCACAGTTTCTTCATGCCCGAGTGCTGCATATGTTGATGGAGACCTGTGACATAAAACACAAAGAGCTACTGATGGTGCTACGTCTGTTTTTCACTAGACTACTCATAGATATCAGTACATCAACTGACAGTTAATGTATTATTTATTTGAACTTACAATTGTACATTTATATTCAAATACATACACAAATATGAAAGAACTGTACACTATAGTGGCGGTGATTGACTGAACATCATATGTTGGGTGCACATTTAAACACAGGATCCAGGCAGCTTTCCAAGTTGCAATATTTTATTTCCAAGTAAACGGTAGTCGGTGATGAGGGGTAATGGTGGATGATTCTGTCTATATGAAAATGATAAAGGAAATATTACAATCTAGAAAGTATCAAATATACAATAAGAAATGAGGTTGTCTTAGACTAACATCAATAATACATCCACTCTTACTTTCCTCTCTTTAGCAAAGGATTAAACTCAGGAATCTAGTATAATGACACACAAGCAATAAGTAAGTCTTCATACAAGATGTAGTATCAACCAAATGAATCATTAAATGAGTGAACGTCCATAAAACTCACAGCCAGTGTCCCTTTGTTCTCGTGGATTGTTTGGAGGGAAAATAGGGGGGTCAAAGGGCGGAAGGGGCGGGTTATATAGGATTAGGGGTGTGGTCCAGGTAGGTGTGCCAGTGATGAGGCAGGTGAGGAGGAGACTTGGGATTTTAACAAATACATATACAATGGCCGTGCCACTTTAATATAAACCTAAAATTCGAAGGTAAAATCAATTATTAGTAATAATATACAAAGTGTTTACATTAAAAACAAAGTAACACGTCAACCACAAATCTATGGATCACACCAAGCATCTGAGAGACGTCTGAGCCAGCGGATCATTTCATCAGGACAGGCCGAGGTAACGCTGCTCTGCCCTGGGCACTGTGAGCACCGAGCGTCCGCAGAGGTCGGAGCTGATCACCTCCGACAACGTACCGCGCTGAAATCAGTTCCAGGTTGGATATTCAACAGACATTCGCTCCAGATCCAACGGCACCCTCCTCCTTCTCCACCCCGAGATAGGTGCACGATCACGGCTTGTACAAAGTCCGACCCATCGCTCTCAACAACCGTGGTCTCATTTAGGGACCATCAACGAATTACCGTTAAAAATGGATTAAAAAAAAATTATGGGAGGTACTAAAATGGAATAAAAAGAGGTGTGTCCTGACTAGGCAGTCTAGTTCTATGTTGCTGCACTGTTTTGGAATCTTTAGGGTCACATGGCCTGGACGCGATTGAGATAAAATGCTAATATTTGCATTAAAGAAATGATTGAAAGTAAATCAAGTATTTAAATGGAATATAAAGAGGTGTGTCCTGACTAGGCAGTCTAGTACTATGTTTGTACACTCATTTGGAGTCTTTGGGTCACATTGCCTGGAAGCTATTGAGCTAAAATGCTAATATTTACATTATTAAAATTATAAAAAAAATAAATGAGGTAATTAAATATTAGTTTAATGTCATATGATCAAAATTAAAGTGTTAACGTTCGACTCTACACTTAGATTCAAGTGTTAAGTGTGTTTGCGGTTTGTTTCTGTCTGGTTGTGATGACTTTCTGTTGTACTCACGCCAGTAAACCGAATCCAGTCTGGGGTTTGTAGCAGGTTTGTACTGTAGCAGGTTTGCATTGGTGCTGCAAACAGAGAGTGAGACACAAACATGGGGCTGTGATGGTTTCATTAAAGACAAGAGATGAGAAGAAGACTGGAGTCAGTGAGAAAACAAGGAAACAAAGTAACGTCAAACTTACGTCTGTGATCTGTCAGCATCTCCTCTCCCTCTGGTGCGGCTGTCAACACAGGAGTTTAAATATTGGCACAATGGTCAGCCAATCAGGTGTGAAAGCTTGAAATGTTTGGGGCGGGGCTTATTATTGAAAACATGTGCGCTGTGACTGAGGAGCCTGGTGGTTCAGTGGCTGCGGTGCGCGTTGAGCCGGAGTGTGGATATGGAGTGTGCGCCTGTGTGCCGCGCCACGCCGCGCGGCTTAAGTGAAGACCGACACGCGCCGGGCTGAGGTGGGATCCTGGCGGGGCCGGGCGCACCGCACTTCCTTGTATCTAAAGAAAAAAAGAAAAGAATGCATTTGAAATTGTATTGTAGCTTGAGCATGCACATGAGTTCATTTGTCAATGTGTGCCGTGATTTCATAGCGCTGTCCACGGTGATGAAATGAGCCTCGGTGTCGGCAGCGTCACGGGGCCACCTCATTTTATATTTCCAGATTGTGGCTATGTTTGCACTGAGTGTGTTTCTTTCATTTCAACAATGTAGCCATAATGGTCTCTGGTTTTATGAAGTTAATGTTGAGAATGTATCTTGTCTGCGGGGAATGAGTTACTTCAACTTTAACCATTTAGGAAACCAATTAAGTTTATTAACTCAAACAATTTAAGCATACAAAAGTATTTGATTTGAGTACAAGTAACTCAAGTATTTGTTGTTAAAGTAACTTGGGTAAAGTGCATTGTACTAATTCCATTCAGTTAATGAAAACTACTAAGTATGTGACACTTATGTGAAACGGATTTATCTGAACTGAAATGATCTTCTTTATACAAATGTTAATACTTAAGTTGAATTGACTCTTTTCTTTCTACTAAATCAAATTATTACATTCTACTTCTGACAACTTCAAATGGAGAGCGTAGATCAGTGTGTGAGCCATTACAACCTGATTGTGAGGACCAGAGACACATGGTGAGTTTCAAAGGGAACTCCTGCAGGAACCTGATCTTCATTCACTACTGCCACCAGGGCCACTGCCCCTCTTGGGTTGCTTCCAACTCATCCTGAAAAGGGAACAAACACATGTTCAGTGTTTTCAGTGTATTCAGACAAATCATTCAACTTAAAAAAGAAAACATGATGTCATCATCACTACTTGCGATGCAATAGTCAAATAGAAGCACTGTCAATAAAAAGGTAAACATGTTGCATGTATTATTTGTGAAATGTGGCGTTGTTTGTAGTTTAGTGTGTTTCCGCGTTTTCACGGCAGGGATGGCGTCTGCTGAGACGCTGATTCCGCGGCTGCTGTGCGTTTGGCGCTGCGGTGGCGGTACGTGTCGTGTTTGCGCTGACTGTGTGCCCCGCCGCGCGGCTTAAGTGAGGACCGACACGCGCCGGGCCGAGGTGGGATCTCGGTGCCGTGTGCTGTGGCTGCGGTACGTGTGGCAACTGAGGAGCCTGGTGGTTCAGCGGCTGCGGTGCGCGTCGCGCCGTTGTGCGGATATGGAGGGTGCGCCTGTGCGCTGCGCCACGCCGCGCGGCTTAAGTGAAGACCGACACGCGCCGGGCCGAGGCGGGGCCGGGCGCACCGCACTTTTTTTATGAAGTCAATGTTGAGAATGTATCTTGAATGTATCTCGGTTTGCGTGGGCTCCGCGGCTGCTGTGCTCCGCGGCTGCTGTGCTACGCGGCTGCAGTGCGCTCCGCGGCTGCGGTTCCGGTGCCGTGCGCTGCGGCGGCGGTACCTGTCGTAACTGGGGAGCCTGGTGGTTCCGCGGCCTCGGTGTCGGCAGCGTCACAGGGTGACCTCATTTTATATTTCCAGATTGTGGCTATGTTTGCACTGAGTGTGTTTCTTTAATTTCAACAATGTAGCCATAATGGTCTCCAACAACGGTGAACAAAACAAACGCCACAGAAGCTGCAGTGCAAACTCCACCCACCTATAACTGCAGAGGAAAAACTACATGTCTACTATAAACTGCTTTCTATATTCCTTCCTGGTTGGATTTAAACACACATCTGCCAATTTATTAGGTACACATTTTCTGTTTATGAACACACTGATTGAAGGAGCCAATCACATGGCAGTAAGTCATTGCATTTAGGCAGGTAGACATGATCAGGACGCCCAAATCAAGTTCAAACAGACTATCAGCATTAGGAAGAAAGGTGATTCAAGGAGCTTTTAATGTGGCATGGTTACTGGTAGTATTTTTACAAACTGCTTGCACAACCACGGTGTGACAAACAGAAAATATACAGTGATGCCATGTTGAGGTCAAAGATCAGCAGAAAGGCCATGCTAAGAAAGCAAAAGGAACTCAAATCAGCGCAACCAAAGTGTGCAGAACACCATCTGAAGGCACAACACATTGAACCTTGCCGAAAAATGACTGCCTCCGACGGGAACGCGCATCGGTTAAGAGGTAGTGAGCGTAGGTCTACTGGTAGATATAATACTGTATACAGGGTACACCCTATAAGTCGTTGTTTGAAGGAGCGATACTGACCAAATTCATTGTACATGCACCTGTTTTCCTCGACTGCTAATGCTGAAAAGATAGAGAATGTAAGCCCTAACAATCCAGAGTTACAGGGTGCAGTCACTTCTCGGCAGGCCCTGCCGAAATGTGACAGCACCCTGTAACTCTTTATTGCAAGAAGCAATATTGACCAAATTCACTGTACATGCACCTGGTTTCCTCTACTTTCCTCTCCTCTACTGATTCTTCCAATTAGCCACTCACAGTGTGACTCCTGGCTGCTGAGTTAGTTAGCACCAGTTAGTTACTAGAAACCCAAGCCTTTTTAGATGATTTATATTAATAAATACACCATTAAATAACGACTTAAGTGTCATTAATTATTTAAATTAATAAATAGCCTTTTCAATAATTACTTACATCACATTGGTTTTCTTAGGTTACAAAATACTGACCTGGGTTTTTTTCGTCATCACTTAGTAACAATAATAATAATAATAATAATAATAATAATAATAATAATAATAATAATATTCAGTGGAGCTCCACTTCAGGTTTTACTTGATACTCATTCCAAACTAAATGTTTATTTAAATATTAGTTTAAATGTCATATGATAAAAAAAAGTGTTAAAGTTTGAGTGTACACTTACAATTAAGTGTTAAGTGTGTTTGTTTCTGTTTGGTTGTGATGAGTTTCTGTTGTACTCACACCATCAAACCGAATCCAGTTCAGTCCGTCCATGAATACCAGTCCGGGTTTTGTAGCAGGTTTGCGTTGATGCTGCAAACAGAGAGTGAGACACAAACAGGTGACTGTGATCGTTTCATTAAAGACAAGAGATGAGAAGAAGACTGATGTCAGTGAAGAAACAAGGAAACAAAGTAACGTCAAACTTACATCTGTGATCTGTCCCTCTGGTGCGGCTGTCAACACAGGAGTTTAAATATTGGCACAATGGTCAGCCAATCAGGTGTGAAAGCTTGAAATGTTTGGGGCGGGGCTTATTATTGAAAACATGTGCGCTGTGACTGAGGAGCCTGGTGGTTCAGTGGCTGCGGTGCGCGTTGAGCCGGAGTGTGGATATGGAGTGTGCGCCTGTGTGCCGCGCCACGCCACGCGGCTTAAGTGAAGACCGACACGCGCCGGGCTGAGGTGGGATCCTGGCGGGGCCGGGCGCACCGCACTTCCTTGTATCTAAAGAAAAAAAGAAAAGAATGCATTTGAAATTGTATTGTAGCTTGAGCATGCACATGAGTTCATTTGTCAATGTGTGCCGTGATTTCATAGCGCTGTCCACGGTGATGAAATGAGCCTCGGTGTCGGCAGCGTCACGGGGCCACCTCATTTTATATTTCCAGATTGTGGCTATGTTTGCACTGAGTGTGTTTCTTTCATTTCAACAATGTAGCCATAATGGTCTCTGGTTTTATGAAGTTAATGTTGAGAATGTATCTTGTCTGCGGGGAATGAGTTACTTCAACTTTAACCATTTAGGAAACCAATTAAGTTTATTAACTCAAACAATTTAAGCATACAAAAGTATTTGATTTGAGTACAAGTAACTCAAGTATTTGTTGTTAAAGTAACTTGGGTAAAGTGCATTGTACTAATTCCATTCAGTTAATGAAAACTACTAAGTATGTGACACTTATGTGAAACGGATTTATCTGAACTGAAATGATCTTCTTTATACAAATGTTAATACTTAAGTTGAATTGACTCTTTTCTTTCTACTAAATCAAATTATTACATTCTACTTCTGACAACTTCAAATGGAGAGCGTAGATCAGTGTGTGAGCCATTACAACCTGATTGTGAGGACCAGAGACACATGGTGAGTTTCAAAGGGAACTCCTGCAGGAACCTGATCTTCATTCACTACTGCCACCAGGGCCACTGCCCCTCTTGGGTTGCTTCCAACTCATCCTGAAAAGGGAACAAACACATGTTCAGTGTTTTCAGTGTATTCAGACAAATCATTCAACTTAAAAAAGAAAACATGATGTCATCATCACTACTTGCGATGCAATAGTCAAATAGAAGCACTGTCAATAAAAAGGTAAACATGTTGCATGTATTATTTGTGAAATGTGGCGTTGTTTGTAGTTTAGTGTGTTTCCGCGTTTTCACGGCAGGGATGGCGTCTGCTGAGACGCTGATTCCGCGGCTGCTGCGGTGGCGGTACGTGTCGTGTTTGCGCGCCGGGCCGAGGTGGGATCTCGGTGCCGTGTGCTGTGGCTGCGGTACGTGTGGCAACTGAGGAGCCTGGTGGTTCAGCGGCTGCGGTGCGCGTCGCGCCGTTGTGCGGATATGGAGGGTGCGCCTGTGCGCTGCGCCACGCCGCGCGGCTTAAGTGAAGACCGACACGCGCCGGGCCGAGGCGGGGCCGGGCGCACCGCACTTTTTTTATGAAGTCAATGTTGAGAATGTATCTTGAATGTATCTCGGTTTGCGTGGGCTCCGCGGCTGCTGTGCTCCGCGGCTGCTGTGCTACGCGGCTGCAGTGCGCTCCGCGGCTGCGGTTCCGGTGCCGTGCGCTGCGGCGGCGGTACCTGTCGTAACTGGGGAGCCTGGTGGTTCCGCGGCCTCGGTGTCGGCAGCGTCACAGGGTGACCTCATTTTATATTTCCAGATTGTGGCTATGTTTGCACTGAGTGTGTTTCTTTAATTTCAACAATGTAGCCATAATGGTCTCCAACAACGGTGAACAAAACAAACGCCACAGAAGCTGCAGTGCAAACTCCACCCACCTATAACTGCAGAGGAAAAACTACATGTCTACTATAAACTGCTTTCTATATTCCTTCCTGGTTGGATTTAAACACACATCTGCCAATTTATTAGGTACACATTTTCTGTTTATGAACACACTGATTGAAGGAGCCAATCACATGGCAGTAAGTCATTGCATTTAGGCAGGTAGACATGATCAGGACGCCCAAATCAAGTTCAAACAGACTATCAGCATTAGGAAGAAAGGTGATTCAAGGAGCTTTTAATGTGGCATGGTTACTGGTAGTATTTTTACAAACTGCTTGCACAACCACGGTGTGACAAACAGAAAATATACAGTGATGCCATGTTGAGGTCAAAGATCAGCAGAAAGGCCATGCTAAGAAAGCAAAAGGAACTCAAATCAGCGCAACCAAAGTGTGCAGAACACCATCTGAAGGCACAACACATTGAACCTTGCCGAAAAATGACTGCCTCCGACGGGAACGCGCATCGGTTAAGAGGTAGTGAGCGTAGGTCTACTGGTAGATATAATACTGTATACAGGGTACACCCTATAAGTCGTTGTTTGAAGGAGCGATACTGACCAAATTCATTGTACATGCACCTGTTTTCCTCGACTGCTAATGCTGAAAAGATAGAGAATGTAAGCCCTAACAATCCAGAGTTACAGGGTGCAGTCACTTCTCGGCAGGCCCTGCCGAAATGTGACAGCACCCTGTAACTCTTTATTGCAAGAAGCAATATTGACCAAATTCACTGTACATGCACCTGGTTTCCTCTACTTTCCTCTCCTCTACTGATTCTTCCAATTAGCCACTCACAGTGTGACTCCTGGCTGCTGAGTTAGTTAGCACCAGTTAGTTACTAGAAACCCAAGCCTTTTTAGATGATTTATATTAATAAATACACCATTAAATAACGACTTAAGTGTCATTAATTATTTAAATTAATAAATAGCCTTTTCAATAATTACTTACATCACATTGGTTTTCTTAGGTTACAAAATACTGACCTGGGTTTTTTTCGTCATCACTTAGTAACAATAATAATAATAATAATAATAATAATAATAATAATAATAATAATAATATTCAGTGGAGCTCCACTTCAGGTTTTACTTGATACTCATTCCAAACTAAATGTTTATTTAAATATTAGTTTAAATGTCATATGATAAAAAAAAGTGTTAAAGTTTGAGTGTACACTTACAATTAAGTGTTAAGTGTGTTTGTTTCTGTTTGGTTGTGATGAGTTTCTGTTGTACTCACACCATCAAACCGAATCCAGTTCAGTCCGTCCATGAATACCAGTCCGGGTTTTGTAGCAGGTTTGCGTTGATGCTGCAAACAGAGAGTGAGACACAAACAGGTGACTGTGATCGTTTCATTAAAGACAAGAGATGAGAAGAAGACTGATGTCAGTGAAGAAACAAGGAAACAAAGTAACGTCAAACTTACATCTGTGATCTGTCCCTCTGGTGCGGCTGTCAACACAGGAGTTTAAATATTGGCACAATGGTCAGCCAATCAGGTGTGAAAGCTTGAAATGTTTGGGGCGGGGCTTATTATTGAAAACATGTGCGCTGTGACTGAGGAGCCTGGTGGTTCAGTGGCTGCGGTGCGCGTTGAGCCGGAGTGTGGATATGGAGTGTGCGCCTGTGTGCCGCGCCACGCCACGCGGCTTAAGTGAAGACCGACACGCGCCGGGCTGAGGTGGGATCCTGGCGGGGCCGGGCGCACCGCACTTCCTTGTATCTAAAGAAAAAAAGAAAAGAATGCATTTGAAATTGTATTGTAGCTTGAGCATGCACATGAGTTCATTTGTCAATGTGTGCCGTGATTTCATAGCGCTGTCCACGGTGATGAAATGAGCCTCGGTGTCGGCAGCGTCACGGGGCCACCTCATTTTATATTTCCAGATTGTGGCTATGTTTGCACTGAGTGTGTTTCTTTCATTTCAACAATGTAGCCATAATGGTCTCTGGTTTTATGAAGTTAATGTTGAGAATGTATCTTGTCTGCGGGGAATGAGTTACTTCAACTTTAACCATTTAGGAAACCAATTAAGTTTATTAACTCAAACAATTTAAGCATACAAAAGTATTTGATTTGAGTACAAGTAACTCAAGTATTTGTTGTTAAAGTAACTTGGGTAAAGTGCATTGTACTAATTCCATTCAGTTAATGAAAACTACTAAGTATGTGACACTTATGTGAAACGGATTTATCTGAACTGAAATGATCTTCTTTATACAAATGTTAATACTTAAGTTGAATTGACTCTTTTCTTTCTACTAAATCAAATTATTACATTCTACTTCTGACAACTTCAAATGGAGAGCGTAGATCAGTGTGTGAGCCATTACAACCTGATTGTGAGGACCAGAGACACATGGTGAGTTTCAAAGGGAACTCCTGCAGGAACCTGATCTTCATTCACTACTGCCACCAGGGCCACTGCCCCTCTTGGGTTGCTTCCAACTCATCCTGAAAAGGGAACAAACACATGTTCAGTGTTTTCAGTGTATTCAGACAAATCATTCAACTTAAAAAAGAAAACATGATGTCATCATCACTACTTGCGATGCAATAGTCAAATAGAAGCACTGTCAATAAAAAGGTAAACATGTTGCATGTATTATTTGTGAAATGTGGCGTTGTTTGTAGTTTAGTGTGTTTCCGCGTTTTCACGGCAGGGATGGCGTCTGCTGAGACGCTGATTCCGCGGCTGCTGCGGTGGCGGTACGTGTCGTGTTTGCGCTGACTGTGTGCCCCGCCGCGCGGCTTAAGTGAGGACCGGCACGCGCCGGGCCGAGGTGGGATCTCGGTGCCGTGTGCTGTGGCTGCGGTACGTGTCGCAACTGAGGAGCCTGGTGGTTCAGCGGCAGCGGTGCGCCGGAGTGTGGATATGGAGTGGCTCGGGAACAAACACATGTTCAGTGTTTTCAGTGTATTCAGACAAATCATTCAACTTAAAAAAGAAAACATGATGTCATCATCACTACTTGCGATGCAATAGTCAAATAGAAGCACTGTCAATAAAAAGGTAAACATGTTGCATGTATTATTTGTGAAATGTGGCGTTGTTTGTAGTTTAGTGTGTTTCCGCGTTTTCATGGCAGGGATGGCGTCTGCTGAGACGCTGGTTCCGCGGCTGCTGTGCGTTTGGCGCTGCGGCGGCGGTACGTGTCGTGTTTGCGCTGACTGTGTGCCCCGCCGCGCGGCTTAAGTGAGGACCGACACGCGCCGGGCCGAGGTGGGATCTCGGTGCCGTGTGCTGTGGCTGCGGTACGTGTGGCAACTGAGGAGCCTGGTGGTTCAGCGGCTGCGGTGCGCGTCGCGCCGTTGTGCGGATATGGAGGGTGCGCCTGTGCGCTGCGCCACGCCGCGTGGCTTAAGTGAAGACCGACACGCGCCGGGCCGAGGCGGGGCCGGGCGCACCGCACTGTTTTTATGAAGTTAATGTTGAGAATGTATCTTGAATGTATCTCGGTTTGCGCGGGCTCCGTGGCTGCTGTGCGCTCCGTGCGCTCCGCGGCTGCGGTTCCGGTGCCGTGCGCTGCGGCGGCGGTACCTCTCGTAACTGGGGAGCCTTGTGGTTCCGCGGCCGCGGTGCGTGTCCTCACTTAAACTGTGAGGACTGTACTCAGGCCAGTAAACTAACCTGATCTTCATTCACTACTGCCACCAGGGCCACTGCCCCTCTTGGGTTGCTTCCAACTCATCCTGAAAAGGGAACAAACACATGTTCAGTGTTTTCAGTGTATTCAGACAAATCATTCAACTTAAAAAAGAAAACATGATGTCATCATCACTACTTGCGATGCAATAGTCAAATAGAAGCACTGTCAATAAAAATGTAAACATGTTGCATGTATTATTTGTGAAATGTGGCGTTGTTTGTAGTTTAGTGTGTTTCCGCGTTTTCACGGCAGGGATGGCGTCTGCTGAGACGCTGATTCCACGGCTGCTGCGGTGGCGGTACGTGTCGTGTTTGCGCTGACTGTGTGCCCCGCCGCGCGGCTTAAGTGAGGACCGACACGCGCCGGGCCGAGGTGGGATCTCGGTGCCGTGTGCTGTGGCTGCGGTACGTGTCGCAACTGAGGAGCCTGGTGGTTCAGCGGCAGCGGTGCGCCGGAGTGTGGATATGGAGTGGCTCGGGAACAAACACATGTTCAGTGTTTTCAGTGTATTCAGACAAATCATTCAACTTAAAAAAGAAAACATGATGTCATCATCACTACTTGCGATGCAATAGTCAAATAGAAGCACTGTCAATAAAAAGGTAAACATGTTGCATGTATTATTTGTGAAATGTGGCGTTGTTTGTAGTTTAGTGTGTTTCCGCGTTTTCACGGCAGGGATGGCGTCTGCTGAGACGCTGGTTCCGCGGCTGCTGTGCGTTTGGCGCTGCGGCGGCGGTACGTGTCGTGTTTGCGCTGACTGTGTGCCCCGCCGCGTGGCTTAAGTGAGGACCGACACGCGCCGGGCCGAGGTGGGATCTCGGTGCCGTGTGCTGTGGCTGCGGTACGTGTGGCAACTGAGGAGCCTGGTGGTTCAGCGGCTGCGGTGCGCGTCGCGCCGTTGTGCGGATATGGAGGGTGCGCCTGTGCGCTGCGCCACGCCGCGCGGCTTAAGTGAAGACCGACACGCGCCGGGCCGAGGCGGGGCCGGGCGCACCGCACTTTTTTTATGAAGTTAATGTTGAGAATGTATCTTGAATGTATCTCGGTTTGCGCGGGCTCCGTGGCTGCTGTGCGCTCCATGCGCTCCGCGGCTGCGGTTCCGGTGCCGTGCGCTGCGGCGGCGGTACCTCTCGTAACTGGGGAGCCTTGTGGTTCCGCGGCCGCGGTGCGTGTCCTCACTTAAACTGTGAGGACTGTACTCAGGCCAGTAAACTAACCTGATCTTCATTCACTACTGCCACCAGGGCCACTGCCCCTCTTGGGTTGCTTCCAACTCATCCTGAAAAGGGAACAAACACATGTTCAGTGTTTTCAGTGTATTCAGACAAATCATTCAACTTAAAAAAGAAAACATGATGTCATCATCACTACTTGCGATGCAATAGTCAAATAGAAGCACTGTCAATAAAAAGGTAAACATGTTGCATGTATTATTTGTGAAATGTGGCGTTGTTTGTAGTTTAGTGTGTTTCCGCGTTTTCACGGCAGGGATGGCGTCTGCTGAGACGCTGATTCCGCGGCTGCTGTGCGTTTGGCGCTGCGGTGGCGGTACGTGTCGTGTTTGCGCTGACTGTGTGCCCCGCCGCGCGGCTTAAGTGAGGACCGACACGCGCCGGGCCGAGGTGGGATCTCGGTGCCGTGTGCTGTGGCTGCGGTACGTGTCGCAACTGAGGAGCCTGGTGGTTCAGCGGCAGCGGTGCGCCGGAGTGTGGATATGGAGTGGCTCGGGAACAAACACATGTTCAGTGTTTTCAGTGTATTCAGACAAATCATTCAACTTAAAAAAGAAAACATGATGTCATCATCACTACTTGCGATGCAATAGTCAAATAGAAGCACTGTCAATAAAAAGGTAAACATGTTGCATGTATTATTTGTGAAATGTGGCGTTGTTTGTAGTTTAGTGTGTTTCCGCGTTTTCACGGCAGGGATGGCGTCTGCTGAGACGCTGGTTCCGCGGCTGCTGTGCGTTTGGCGCTGCGGCGGCGGTACGTGTCGTGTTTGCGCTGACTGTGTGCCCCGCCGCGCGGCTTAAGTGAGGACCGACACGCGCCGGGCCGAGGTGGGATCTCGGTGCCGTGTGCTGTGGCTGCGGTACGTGTGGCAACTGAGGAGCCTGGTGGTTCAGCGGCTGCGGTGCGCGTCGCGCCCGTGTGCGGATATGGAGGGTGCGCCTGTGCGCTGCGCCACGCCGCGCGGCTTAAGTGAAGACCGACACGCGCCGGGCCGAGGCGGGGCCGGGCGCACCGCACTTTTTTTATGAAGTTAATGTTGAGAATGTATCTTGAATGTATCTCGGTTTGCGCGGGCTCCGTGGCTGCTGTGCGCTCCGTGCGCTCCGCGGCTGCGGTTCCGGTGCCGTGCGCTGCGGCGGCGGTACCTGTCGTAACTGGGGAGCCTTGTGGTTCCGCGGCCGCGGTGCGTGTCCTCACTTAAACTGTGAGGACTGTACTCAGGCCAGTAAACTAACCTGATCTTCATTCACTACTGCCACCAGGGCCACTGCCCCTCTTGGGTTGCTTCCAACTCATCCTGAAAAGGGAACAAACACATGTTCAGTGTTTTCAGTGTATTCAGACAAATCATTCAACTTAAAAAAGAAAACATGATGTCATCATCACTACTTGCGATGCAATAGTCAAATAGAAGCACTGTCAATAAAAAGGTAAACATGTTGCATGTATTATTTGTGAAATGTGGCGTTGTTTGTAGTTTAGTGTGTTTCCGCGTTTTCACGGCAGGGATGGCGTCTGCTGAGACGCTGGTTCCGCGGCTGCTGTGCGTTTGGCGCTGCGGCGGCGGTACGTGTCGTGTTTGCGCTGACTGTGTGCCCCGCCGCGCGGCTTAAGTGAGGACCGACACGCGCCGGGCCGAGGTGGGATCTCGGTGCCGTGTGCTGTGGCTGCGGTACGTGTGGCAACTGAGGAGCCTGGTGGTTCAGCGGCTGCGGTGCGCGTCGCGCCGTTGTGCGGATATGGAGGGTGCGCCTGTGCGCTGCGCCACGCCGCGCGGCTTAAGTGAAGACCGACACGCGCCGGGCCGAGGCGGGGCCGGGCGCACCGCACTTTTTTTATGAAGTTAATGTTGAGAATGTATCTTGAATGTATCTCGGTTTGCGCGGGCTCCGTGGCTGCTGTGCGCTCCGTGCGCTCCGCGGCTGCGGTTCCGGTGCCGTGCGCTGCGGCGGCGGTACCTGTCGTAACTGGGGAGCCTTGTGGTTCCGCGGCCGCGGTGCGTGTCCTCACTTAAACTGTGAGGACTGTACTCAGGCCAGTAAACTAACCTGATCTTCATTCACTACTGCCACCAGGGCCACTGCCCCTCTTGGGTTGCTTCCAACTCATCCTGAAAAGGGAACAAACACATGTTCAGTGTTTTCAGTGTATTCAGACAAATCATTCAACTTAAAAAAGAAAACATGATGTCATCATCACTACTTGCGATGCAATAGTCAAATAGAAGCACTGTCAATAAAAAGGTAAACATGTTGCATGTATTATTTGTGAAATGTGGCGTTGTTTGTAGTTTAGTGTGTTTCCGCGTTTTCACGGCAGGGATGGCGTCTGCTGAGACGCTGATTCCGCGGCTGCTGCGGTGGCGGTACGTGTCGTGTTTTGCGCTGACTGTGTGCCCCGCCGCGCGGCTTAAGTGAGGACCGACACGCGCCGGGCCGAGGTGGGATCTCGGTGCCGTGTGCTGTGGCTGCGGTACGTGTCGCAACTGAGGAGCCTGGTGGTTCAGCGGCAGCGGTGCGCCGGAGTGTGGATATGGAGTGGCTCGGGAACAAACACATGTTCAGTGTTTTCAGTGTATTCAGACAAATCATTCAACTTAAAAAAGAAAACATGATGTCATCATCACTACTTGCGATGCAATAGTCAAATAGAAGCACTGTCAATAAAAAGGTAAACATGTTGCATGTATTATTTGTGAAATGTGGCGTTGTTTGTAGTTTAGTGTGTTTCCGCGTTTTCACGGCAGGGATGGCGTCTGCTGAGACGCTGATTCCGCGGCTGCTGCGGTGGCGGTACGTGTCGTGTTTTGCGCTGACTGTGTGCCCCGCCGCGCGGCTTAAGTGAGGACCGACACGCGCCGGGCCGAGGTGGGATCTCGGTGCCGTGTGCTGTGGCTGCGGTACGTGTCGCAACTGAGGAGCCTGGTGGTTCAGCGGCAGCGGTGCGCCGGAGTGTGGATATGGAGTGGCTCGGGAACAAACACATGTTCAGTGTTTTCAGTGTATTCAGACAAATCATTCAACTTAAAAAAGAAAACATGATGTCATCATCACTACTTGCGATGCAATAGTCAAATAGAAGCACTGTCAATAAAAAGGTAAACATGTTGCATGTATTATTTGTGAAATGTGGCGTTGTTTGTAGTTTAGTGTGTTTCCGCGTTTTCACGGCAGGGATGGCGTCTGCTGAGACGCTGGTTCCGCGGCTGCTGTGCGTTTGGCGCTGCGGCGGCGGTGCGTGTCCTCACTTAAACTGTGAGGACTGTACTCATGAGTTTATTTGTCAATGTGTGCCGTGATTTCATAGCGCTGTCCACGGTGCTGAAATGAGCCTCGGTGTCGGCAGCGTCACAGGGTGACCTCATTTTATATTTCCAGATTGTGGCTATGTTTGCACTGAGTGTGTTTCTTTAATTTCAACAATGTAGCCATAATGGTCTCCAACAACGGTGAACAAAACAAACGCCACAGAAGCTGCAGTGCAAACTCCACCCACCTATAACTGCAGAGGAAAAACTACATGTCTACTATAAACTGCTTTCTATATTCCTTCCTGGTTGGATTTAAACACACATCTGCCAATTTATTAGGTACACATTTTCTGTTTATGAACACACTGATTGAAGGAGCCAGTAAGTCATTGCATTTAGGCAGGTAGACATGATCAGGACGCCCAAATCAAGTTCAAACAGACTATCAGCATTAGGAAGAAAGGTGATTCAAGGAGCTTTTAATGTGGCATGGTTACTGGTAGTATTTTTACAAACTGCTTGCACAACCACGGTGTGACAAACAGAAAATATCCAGTGATGCCATGTTGAGGTCAAAGATCAGCAGAAAGGCCATGCTAAGAAAGCAAAAGGAACTCAAATCAGCGCAACCAAAGTGTGCAGAACACCATCTGAAGGCACAACACATTGAACCTTGCCGAAAAATGACTGCCTCCGACGGGAACGCGCATCGGTTAAGAGGTAGTGAGCGTAGGTCTACTGGTAGATATAATACTGTATACAGGGTACACCCTATAAGTCGTTGTTTGAAGGAGCGATACTGACCAAATTCATTGTACATGCACCTGTTTTCCTCGACTGCTAATGCTGAAAAGATAGAGAATGTAAGCCCTAACAATCCAGAGTTACAGGGTGCAGTCACTTCTCGGCAGGCCCTGCCGAAATGTGACAGCACCCTGTAACTCTTTATTGCAAGAAGCAATATTGACCAAATTCACTGTACATGCACCTGGTTTCCTCTACTTTCCTCTCCTCTACTGATTCTTCCAATTAGCCACTCACAGTGTGACTCCTGGCTGCTGAGTTAGTTAGCACCAGTTAGTTACTAGAAACCCAAGCCTTTTTAGATGATTTATATTAATAATTACACCATTAAATAACGACTTAAGTGTCATTAATTATTTAAATTAATAAATAGCCTTTTCAATAATTACTTACATCACATTGGTTTTCTTAGGTTACAAAATACTGACCTGGGTTTTTTTCGTCATCACTTAGTAACAATAATAATAATAATAATAATAATAATAATAATAATAATATTCAGTGGAGCTCCACTTCAGGTTTTACTTGATACTCATTCCAAACTAAATGTTTATATTAGTAAAATATGTAATATTAGTTTAAATGTCATATGATAAAAAAAAGTGTTAAAGTTTGAGTGTACACTTACAATTAAGTGTTAAGTGTGTTTGTTTCTGTTTGGTTGTGATGAGTTTCTGTTGTACTCACACCAGCAAACCGAATCCAGTTCAGTCCGTCCATGAATACCAGTCCGGGTTTTGTAGCAGGTTTGCGTTGATGCTGCAAACAGAGAGTGAGACACAAACAGGTGACTGTGATCGTTTCATTAAAGACAAGAGATGAGAAGAAGACTGATGTCAGTGAAGAAACAAGGAAACAAAGTAACGTCAAACTTACATCTGTGATCTGTCCCTCTGGTGCGGCTGTCAACACAGGAGTTTAAATATTGGCACAATGGTCAGCCAATCAGGTGTGAAAGCTTGAAATGTTTGGGGCGGGGCTTATTATTGAAAACATGTGCGCTGTGACTGAGGAGCCTGGTGGTTCAGTGGCTGCGGTGCGCGTTGAGCCGGAGTGTGGATATGGAGTGTGCGCCTGTGTGCCGCGCCACGCCGCGCGGCTTAAGTTAAGACCGACACGCGCCGGGCTGAGGTGGGATCCTGGCGGGGCCGGGCGCACCGCACTTCCTTGTATCTAAAAAAAAAGAAGAAAAGAATGCATTTGAAATTGTATTGTAGCTTGAGCATGCACATGAGTTCATTTGTCAATGTGTGCCGTGATTTCATAGCGCTGTCCACGGTGATGAAATGAGCCTCGGTGTCGGCAGGGTCACGGGGCCACCTCATTTTATATTTCCAGATTGTGGCTATGTTTGCACTGAGTGTGTTTCTTTCATTTCAACAATGTAGCCATAATGGTCTCTGGTTTTATGAAGTTAATGTTGAGAATGTATCTTGTCTGCGGGGAATGAGTTACTTCAACTTTAACCATTTAGGAAACCAATTAAGTTTATTAACTCAAACAATTTAAGCATACAAAAGTATTTGATTTGAGTACAAGTAACTCAAGTATTTGTTGTTAAAGTAACTTGGGTAAAGTGCATTGTACTAATTCCATTCAGTTAATGAAAACTACTAAGTATGTGACACTTATGTGAAACGGATTTATCTGAACTGAAATGATCTTCTTTATACAAATGTTAATACTTAAGTTGAATTGACTCTTTTCTTTCTACTAAATCAAATTATTACATTCTACTTCTGACAACTTCAAATGGAGAGCGTAGATCAGTGTGTGAGCCATTACAACCTGATTGTGAGGACCAGAGACACATGGTGAGTTTCAAAGGGAACTCCTGCAGGAACCTGATCTTCATTCACTACTGCCACCAGGGCCACTGCCCCTCTTGGGTTGCTTCCAACTCATCCTGAAAAGGGAACAAACACATGTTCAGTGTTTTCAGTGTATTCAGACAAATCATTCAACTTAAAAAAGAAAACATGATGTCATCATCACTACTTGCAATAGTCAAATAGAAGCACTGTCAATAAAAAGGTAAACATGTTGCATGTATTAGTTGTGAAATGTGGCGTTACACTGTACTCACATCTTATACCAAACTGAGAATACAAGTGCGTGTCCTCACTTAAACTGTGAGGACTGTGCTCACGCCAGTAAACCGAATCCAGTCTGGGGTTTGTAGCAGGTTTGTAGGTTTGTGCGCCACGCCGCGCGGCTTAAGTGAAGACCGACACGCGCCAGGCCGAGGTGGGATCCTGGCGGGGCCGGGCGCACCGCACTTCCTTGTATCTAAAAAAAAAAAAGAATTCATTTGAAATTGTATTGTAGCTTGAGCATGCGCATGATTTTATTTGTCAATGTGTGCCGTGATTTCATAGCGCTGTCCACGGTGCTGAAATGAGCCTAGCTGTCATATTAAAACTCTTTTCCAGATGAGGCATTGCTACAACGATGACTTTGACAGTGTGTGGGTGTCACCATCCTCTTTCACTCACTTGAGCTTCACTAAAGAGTGCAGGTCGTCTCTCTTTTAGTTCGGCAAGGAGGAGCTGAATTCACAGTTTCTTCATGCCCGAGTGCTGCATATGTTGATGGAGACCTGTGACATAAAACACAAAGAGCTACTGATGGTGCTACGTCTGTTTTTCACTAGACTACTCATAGATATCAGTACATCAACTGACAGTTAATGTATTATTTATTTGAACTTACAATTGTACATTTATATTCAAATACATACACAAATATGAAAGAACTGTACACTATAGTGGCGGTGATTGACTGAACATCATATGTTGGGTGCACATTTAAACACAGGATCCAGGCAGCTTTCCAAGTTGCAATATTTTATTTCCAAGTAAACGGTAGTCGGTGATGAGGGGTAATGGTGGATGATTCTGTCTATATGAAAATGATAAAGGAAATATTACAATCTAGAAAGTATCAAATATACAATAAGAAATGAGGTTGTCTTAGACTAACATCAATAATACATCCACTCTTACTTTCCTCTCTTTAGCAAAGGATTAAACTCAGGAATCTAGTATAATGACACACAAGCAATAAGTAAGTCTTCATACAAGATGTAGTATCAACCAAATGAATCATTAAATGAGTGAACGTCCATAAAACTCACAGCCAGTGTCCCTTTGTTCTCGTGGATTGTTTGGAGGGAAAATAGGGGGGTCAAAGGGCGGAAGGGGCGGGTTATATAGGATTAGGGGTGTGGTCCAGGTAGGTGGGCCAGTGATGAGGCAGGTGAGGAGGAGACTTGGGATTTTAACAAATACATATACAATGGCCGTGCCACTTTAATATAAACCTAAAATTCGAAGGTAAAATCAATTATTAGTAATAATATACAAAGTGTTTACATTAAAAACAAAGTAACACGTCAACCACAAATCTATGGATCACACCAAGCATCTGTGAGACGTCTGAGCCAGCGGATCATTTCATCAGGACAGGCCGAGGTAACGCTGCTCTGCCCTGGGCACTGTGAGCACCGAGCGTCCGCAGAGGCGGAGCTGATCACCTCCGACAACGTACCGCGCTGAAATCAGTTCCAGGTTGGATATTCAACAGACATTCGCTCCAGATCCAACGGCACCCTCCTCCTTCTCCACTCCGAGATAGGTGCACGATCACGGCTTGTACAAAGTCCGACCCATCGCTCTCAACAACCGTGGTCTCATTTAGGGACCATCAACGAATTACCGTTAAAAATGGATTAAAAAGAAATTATGGGAGGTACTAAAATGGAATAAAAAGAGGTGTGTCCTGACTAGGCAGTCTAGTTCTATGTTGCTGCACTGTTTTGGAATCTTTAGGGTCACATGGCCTGGACGCGATTGAGATAAAATGCTAATATTTGCATTAAAGAAATGATTGAAAGTAAATCAAGTATTTAAATGGAATATAAAGAGGTGTGTCCTGACTAGGCAGTCTAGTACTATGTTTGTACACTCATTTGGAGTCGTTGGGTCACATTGCCTGGAAGCTATTGAGCTAAAATGCTAATATTTACATTATTAAAATTATAAAAAAAATAAATGAGGTAATTAAATATTAGTTTAATGTCATATGATCAAAATTAAAGTGTTAACGTTCGACTCTACACTTAGATTCAAGTGTTAAGTGTGTTTGCGGTTTGTTTCTGTCTGGTTGTGATGACTTTCTGTTGTACTCACGCCAGTAAACCGAATCCAGTCTGGGGTTTGTAGCAGGTTTGTACTGTAGCAGGTTTGCATTGGTGCTGCAAACAGAGAGTGAGACACAAACATGGGACTGTGATGGTTTCATTAAAGACAAGAGATGAGAAGAAGACTGGAGTCAGTGAGAAAACAAGGAAACAAAGTAACGTCAAACTTACGTCTGTGATCTGTCAGCATCTCCTCTCCCTCTGGTGCGGCTGTCAACACAGGAGTTTAAATATTGGCACAATGGTCAGTCAATCAGGTGTGAAAGCTTGAAATGTTTGGGGCGGGGCTTATTATTGAAAACATGTGCGCTGTGACTGAGGAGCCTGGTGGTTCAGTGGCTGCGGTGCGCGTTGAGCCGGAGTGTGGATATGGAGTGTGCGCCTGTGTGCCACGCCGCGCGGCTTAAGTGAAGACCGACACGCGCCGGGCTGAGGTGGGATCCTGGCGGGGCCGGGCGCACCGCACTTCCTTGTATCTAAAAAAAAAGAGAAAAGAATGCATTTGAAATTGTATTGTAGCTTGAGCATGCACATGAGTTCATTTGTCAATGTGTGCCGTGATTTCATAGCGCTGTCCACGGTGATGAAATGAGCCTCGGTGTCGGCAGCGTCACGGGGCCACCTCATTTTATATTTCCAGATTGTGGCTATGTTTGCACTGAGTGTGTTTCTTTCATTTCAACAATGTAGCCATAATGGTCTCTGGTTTTATGAAGTTAATGTTGAGAATGTGTCTTGTCTGCGGGGAATGAGTTACTTCAACTTTAACCATTTAGGAAACCAATTAAGTTTATTAACTCAAACAATTTAAGCATACAAAAGTATTTGATTTGAGTACAAGTAACTCAAGTATTTGTTGTTAAAGTCACTTGGGTAAAGTGCATTGTACTAATTCCATTCAGTTAATGAAAACTACTAAGTATGTGACACTTATGTGAAACGGATTTATCTGAACTGAAATGATCTTCTTTATACAAATGTTAATACTTAAGTTGAATTGACTCTTTTCTTTCTACTAAATCAAATTATTACATTCTACTTCTGACAACTTCAAATGGAGAGCGTAGATCAGTGTGTGAGCCATTACAACCTGATTGTGAGGACCAGAGACACATGGTGAGTTTCAAAGGGAACTCCTGCAGGAACCTGATCTTCATTCACTACTGCCACCAGGGCCACTGCCCCTCTTGGGTTGCTTCCAACTCATCCTGAAAAGGGAACAAACACATGTTCAGTGTTTTCAGTGTATTCAGACAAATCATTCAACTTAAAAAAGAAAACATGATGTCATCATCACTACTTGCGATGCAATAGTCAAATAGAAGCACTGTCAATAAAAAGGTAAACATGTTGCATGTATTAGTTGTGAAATGTGGCGTTGTTTGTAGTTTAGTGTGTTTCCGCGTTTTCACGGCAGGGATGGCGTCTGCTGAGACGCTGATTCCGCGGCTGCTGTGCGTTTGGCGCTGCGGTGGCGGTACGTGTCGTGTTTGCGCTGACTGTGTGCCCCGCCGCGCGGCTTAAGTGAGGACCGACACGCGCCGGGCCGAGGTGGGATCTCGGTGCCGTGTGCTGTGGCTGCGGTACGTGTCGCAACTGAGGAGCCTGGTGGTTCAGCGGCAGCGGTGCGCCGGAGTGTGGATATGGAGTGGCTCGGGAACAAACACATGTTCAGTGTTTTCAGTGTATTCAGACAAATCATTCAACTTAAAAAAGAAAACATGATGTCATCATCACTACTTGCGATGCAATAGTCAAATAGAAGCACTGTCAATAAAAAGGTAAACATGTTGCATGTATTATTTGTGAAATGTGGCGTTGTTTGTAGTTTAGTGTGTTTCCGCGTTTTCACGGCAGGGATGGCGTCTGCTGAGACGCTGGTTCCGCGGCTGCTGTGCGTTTGGCGCTGCGGCGGCGGTACGTGTCGTGTTTGCGCTGACTGTGTGCCCCGCCGCGCGGCTTAAGTGAGGACCGACACGCGCCGGGCCGAGGTGGGATCTCGGTGCCGTGTGCTGTGGCTGCGGTACGTGTCGCAACTGAGGAGCCTGGTGGTTCAGCGGCTGCGGTGCGCGTCGCGCCGTTGTGCGGATATGGAGGGTGCGCCTGTGCGCTGCGCCACGCCGCGCGGCTTAAGTGAAGACCGACACGCGCCGGGCCGAGGCGGGGCCGGGCGCACCGCACTTTTTATATGAAGTCAATGTTGAGAATGTATCTTGAATGTATCTCGGTTTGCGCGGGCTCCGCGGCTGCTGTGCGCTACGCGGCTGCAGTGCGCTCCGCGGCTGCGGTTCCGGTGCCGTGCGCTGCGGCGGCGGTACCTGTCGTAACTGGGGAGCCTGGTGGTTCCGCGGCCGCGGTGCGTGTCCTCGCTTAAACTGTGAGGACTGTACTCATGAGTTTATTTGTCAATGTGTGCCGTGATTTCATAGCGCTGTCCACGGTGCTGAAATGAGCCTCGGTGTCGGCAGCGTCACAGGGTGACCTCATTTTATATTTCCAGATTGTGGCTATGTTTGCACTGAGTGTGTTTCTTTAATTTCAACAATGTAGCCATAATGGTCTCCAACAACGGTGAACAAAACAAACGCCACAGAAGCTGCAGTGCAAACTCCACCCACCTATAACTGCAGAGGAAAAACTACATGTCTACTATAAACTGCTTTCTATATTTCTTCCTGGTTGGATTTAAACACACATCTGCCAATTTATTAGGTACACATTTTCTGTTTATGAACACACTGATTGAATGAGCCAATCACATGGCAGTAAGTCATTGCATTTAGGCAGGTAGACATGATCAGGACGCCCAAATCAAGTTCAAACAGACTATCAGCATTAGGAAGAAAGGTGATTCAAGGAGCTTTTAATGTGGCATGGTTACTGGTAGTATTTTTACAAACTGCTTGCACAACCACGGTGTGACAAACAGAAAATATCCAGTGATGCCATGTTGAGGTCAAAGATCAGCAGAAAGGCCATGCTAAGAAAGCAAAAGGAACTCAAATCAGCGCAACCAAAGTGTGCAGAACACCATCTGAAGGCACAACACATTGAACCTTGCCGAAAAATGACTGCCTCCGACGGGAACGCGCATCGGTTAAGAGGTAGTGAGCGTAGGTCTACTGGTAGATATAATACTGTATACAGGGTACACCCTATAAGTCGTTGTTTGAAGGAGCGATACTGACCAAATTCATTGTACATCCACCTGTTTTCCTCGACTGCTAATGCTGAAAAGATAGAGAATGTAAGCCCGAACAATCCAGAGTTACAGGGTGCAGTCACTTCTCGGCAGGCCCTGCCGAAATGTGACAGCACCCTGTAACTCTTTATTGCAAGAAGCAATATTGACCAAATTCACTGTACATGCACCTGGTTTCCTCTACTTTCCTCTCCTCTACTGATTCTTCCAATTAGCCACTCACAGTGTGACTCCTGGCTGCTGAGTTAGTTAGCACCAGTTAGTTACTAGAAACCCAAGCCTTTTTAGATGATTTATATTAATAAATACACCATTAAATAATGACTTAAGTGTCATTAATTATTTAAATTAATAAATAGCCTTTTCAATAATTACTTACATCACATTGGTTTTCTTAGGTTACAAAATACTGACCTGGGTTTTTTTCGTCATCACTTAGTAACAACAATAATAATAATAATAATAATAAGAATAATATTCAGTGGAGCTCCACTTCAGGTTTTACTTGATACTCATTCCAAACTAAATGTTTATTTAAATATTAGTTTAAATGTCATATGATAAAAAAAAAGTGTTAAAGTTTGAGTGTACACTTACAATTAAGTGTTAAGTGTGTTTGTTTCTGTTTGGTTGTGATGAGTTTCTGTTGTACTCACACCAGCAAACCGAATCCAGTTCTGTCCGTCCATGAATACCAGTCCGGGTTTTGTAGCAGGTTTGCGTTGATGCTGCAAACAGAGAGTGAGACACAAACAGGTGACTGTGATCGTTTCATTAAAGACAAGAGATGAGAAGAAGACTGATGTCAGTGAAGAAACAAGGAAACAAAGTAACGTCAAACTTACATCTGTGATCTGTCCCTCTGGTGCGGCTGTCAACACAGGAGTTTAAATATTGGCACAATGGTCAGCCAATCAGGTGTGAAAGCTTGAAATGTTTGGGGCGGGGCTTATTATTGAAAACATGTGCGCTGTGACTGAGGAGCCTGGTGGTTCAGTGGCTGCGGTGCGCGTTGAGCCGGAGTGTGGATATGGAGTGTGCGCCTGTGTGCCGCGCCACGCCGCGCGGCTTAAGTTAAGACCGACACGCGCCGGGCTGAGGTGGGATCCTGGCGGGGCCGGGCGCACCGCACTTCCTTGTATCTAAAGAAAAAAAGAAAAGAATGCATTTGAAATTGTATTGTAGCTTGAGCATGCACATGAGTTCATTTGTCAATGTGTGCCGTGATTTCATAGCGCTGTCCACGGTGATGAAATGAGCCTCGGTGTCGGCAGGGTCACGGGGCCACCTCATTTTATATTTCCAGATTGTGGCTATGTTTGCACTGAGTGTGTTTCTTTCATTTCAACAATGTAGCCATAATGGTCTCTGGTTTTATGAAGTTAATGTTGAGAATGTATCTTGTCTGCGGGGAATGAGTTACTTCAACTTTAACCATTTAGGAAACCAATTAAGTTTATTAACTCAAACAATTTAAGCATACAAAAGTATTTGATTTGAGTACAAGTAACTCAAGTATTTGTTGTTAAAGTAACTTGGGTAAAGTGCATTGTACTAATTCCATTCAGTTAATGAAAACTACTAAGTATGTGACACTTATGTGAAACGGATTTATCTGAACTGAAATGATCTTCTTTATACAAATGTTAATACTTAAGTTGAATTGACTCTTTTCTTTCTACTAAATCAAATTATTACATTCTACTTCTGACAACTTCAAATGGAGAGCGTAGATCAGTGTGTGAGCCATTACAACCTGATTGTGAGGACCAGAGACACATGGTGAGTTTCAAAGGGAACTCCTGCAGGAACCTGATCTTCATTCACTACTGCCACCAGGGCCACTGCCCCTCTTGGGTTGCTTCCAACTCATCCTGAAAAGGGAACAAACACATGTTCAGTGTTTTCAGTGTATTCAGACAAATCATTCAACTTAAAAAAGAAAACATGATGTCATCATCACTACTTGCGATGCAATAGTCAAATAGAAGCACTGTCAATAAAAAGGTAAACATGTTGCATGTATTATTTGTGAAATGTGGCGTTGTTTGTAGTTTAGTGTGTTTCCGCGTTTTCACGGCAGGGATGGCGTCTGCTGAGACGCTGGTTCCGCGGCTGCTGTGCGTTTGGCGCTGCGGCGGCGGTACATGTCGTGTTTGCGCTGACTGTGTGCCCCGCCGCGCGGCTTAAGTGAGGACCGACACGCGCCGGGCCGAGGTGGGATCTCGGTGCCGTGTGCTGTGGCTGCGGTACGTGTGGCAACTGAGGAGCCTGGTGGTTCAGCGGCTGCGGTGCGCGTCGCGCCGTTGTGCGGATATGGAGGGTGCGCCTGTGCGCTGCGCCACGCCGCGCGGCTTAAGTGAAGACCGACACGCGCCGGGCCGAGGCGGGGCCGGGCGCACCGCACTTTTTTTATGAAGTTAATGTTGAGAATGTATCTTGAATGTATCTCGGTTTGCGCGGGCTCCGTGGCTGCTGTGCGCTCCGTGCGCTCCGCGGCTGCGGTTCCGGTGCCGTGCGCTGCGGCGGCGGTACCTGTCGTAACTGGGGAGCCTTGTGGTTCCGCGGCCGCGGTGGGTGTCCTCACTTAAACTGTGAGGACTGTACTCAGGCCAGTAAACTAACCTGATCTTCATTCACTACTGCCACCAGGGCCACTGCCCCTCTTGGGTTGCTTCCAACTCATCCTGAAAAGGGAACAAACACATGTTCATTGTTTTCAGTGTATTCAGACAAATCATTCAACTTAAAAAAGAAAACATGATGTCATCATCACTACTTGCGATGCAATAGTCAAATAGAAGCACTGTCAATAAAAAGGTAAACATAATGCATGTATTATTTGTGAAATGTGGCGTTGTTTGTAGTTTAGTGTGTTTCCGCGTTTTCACGGCAGGGATGGCGTCTGCTGAGACGCTGATTCCGCGGCTGCTGTGCGTTTGGCGCTGCGGTGGCGGTACGTGTCGTGTTTGCGCTGACTGTGTGCCCCGCCGCGCGGCTTAAGTGAGGACCGACACGCGCCGGGCCGAGGTGGGATCTCGGTGCCGTGTGCTGTGGCTGCGGTACGTGTCGCAACTGAGGAGCCTGGTGGTTCAGCGGCAGCGGTGCGCCGGAGTGTGGATATGGAGTGGCTCGGGAACAAACACATGTTCAGTGTTTTCAGTGTATTCAGACAAATCATTCAACTTAAAAAAGAAAACATGATGTCATCATCACTACTTGCGATGCAATAGTCAAATAGAAGCACTGTCAATAAAAAGGTAAACATGTTGCATGTATTATTTGTGAAATGTGGCGTTGTTTGTAGTTTAGTGTGTTTCCGCGTTTTCACGGCAGGGATGGCGTCTGCTGAGACGCTGGTTCCGCGGCTGCTGTGCGTTTGGCGCTGCGGCGGCGGTACGTGTCGTGTTTGCGCTGACAGTGTGCCCCGCCGCGTGGCTTAAGTGAGGACCGACACGCGCCGGGCCGAGGTGGGATCTCGGTGCCGTGTGCTGTGGCTGCGGTACGTGTGGCAACTGAGGAGCCTGGTGGTTCAGCGGCTGCGGTGCGCGTCGCGCCGTTGTGCGGATATGGAGGGTGCGCCTGTGCGCTGCGCCACGCCGCGCGGCTTAAGTGAAGACCGACACGCGCCGGGCCGAGGCGGAGCCGGGCGCACCGCACTTTTTTTATGAAGTTAATGTTGAGAATGTATCTTCAATGTATCTCGGTTTGCGCGTTCCGTGGCTGCTGTGCGCTCCGTGCGCTCCGCGGCTGCGGTTCCGGTGCCGTGCGCTGCGGCGGCGGTACCTCTCGTAACTGGGGAGCCTTGTGGTTCCGCGGCCGCGGTGCGTGTCCTCACTTAAACTGTGAGGACTGTACTCAGGCCAGTAAACTAACCTGATCTTCATTCACTACTGCCACCAGGGCCACTGCCCCTCTTGGGTTGCTTCCAACTCATCCTGAAAAGGGAACAAACACATGTTCAGTGTTTTCAGTGTATTCAGACAAATCATTCAACTTAAAAAAGAAAACATGATGTCATCATCACTACTTGCGATGCAATAGTCAAATAGAAGCACTGTCAATAAAAAGGTAAACATGTTGCATGTATTATTTGTGAAATGTGGCGTTGTTTGTAGTTTAGTGTGTTTCCGCGTTTTCACGGCAGGGATGGCGTCTGCTGAGACGCTGGTTCCGCGGCTGCTGTGCGTTTGGCGCTGCGGCGGCGGTACGTGTCGTGTTTGCGCTGACTGTGTGCCCCGCCGCGTGGCTTAAGTGAGGACCGACACGCGCCGGGCCGAGGTGGGATCTCGGTGCCGTGTGCTGTGGCTGCGGTACGTGTGGCAACTGAGGAGCCTGGTGGTTCAGCGGCTGCGGTGCGCGTCGCGCCGTTGTGCGGATATGGAGGGTGCGCCTGTGCGCTGCGCCACGCCGCGCGGCTTAAGTGAAGACCGACACGCGCCGGGCCGAGGCGGGGCCGGGCGCACCGCACTTTTTTTATGAAGTTAATGTTGAGAATGTATCTTGAATGTATCTCGGTTTGCGCGGGCTCCGTGGCTGCTGTGCGCTCCGTGCGCTCCGCGGCTGCGGTTCCGGTGCCGTGCGCTGCGGCGGCGGTACCTCTCGTAACTGGGGAGCCTTGTGGTTCCGCGGCCGCGGTGCGTGTCCTCACTTAAACTGTGAGGACTGTACTCAGGCCAGTAAACTAACCTGATCTTCATTCACTACTGCCACCAGGGCCACTGCCCCTCTTGGGTTGCTTCCAACTCATCCTGAAAAGGGAACAAACACATGTTCAGTGTTTTCAGTGTATTCAGACAAATCATTCAACTTAAAAAAGAAAACATGATGTCATCATCACTACTTGCGATGCAATAGTCAAATAGAAGCACTGTCAATAAAAAGGTAAACATGTTGCATGTATTATTTGTGAAATGTGGCGTTGTTTGTAGTTTAGTGTGTTTCCGCGTTTTCACGGCAGGGATGGCGTCTGCTGAGACGCTGATTCCGCGGCTGCTGTGCGTTTGGCGCTGCGGTGGCGGTACGTGTCGTGTTTGCGCTGACTGTGTGCCCCGCCGCGCGGCTTAAGTGAGGACCGACACGCGCCGGGCCGAGGTGGGATCTCGGTGCCGTGTGCTGTGGCTGCGGTACGTGTCGCAACTGAGGAGCCTGGTGGTTCAGCGGCAGCGGTGCGCCGGAGTGTGGATATGGAGTGGCTCGGGAACAAACACATGTTCAGTGTTTTCAGTGTATTCAGACAAATCATTCAACTTAAAAAAGAAAACATGATGTCATCATCACTACTTGCGATGCAATAGTCAAATAGAAGCACTGTCAATAAAAAGGTAAACATGTTGCATGTATTATTTGTGAAATGTGGCGTTGTTTGTAGTTTAGTGTGTTTCCGCGTTTTCACGGCAGGGATGGCGTCTGCTGAGACGCTGGTTCCGCGGCTGCTGTGCGTTTGGCGCTGCGGCGGCGGTACATGTCGTGTTTGCGCTGACTGTGTGCCCCGCCGCGCGGCTTAAGTGAGGACCGACACGCGCCGGGCCGAGGTGGGATCTCGGTGCCGTGTGCTGTGGCTGCGGTACGTGTGGCAACTGAGGAGCCTGGTGGTTCAGCGGCTGCGGTGCGCGTCGCGCCGTTGTGCGGATATGGAGGGTGCGCCTGTGCGCTGCGCCACGCCGCGCGGCTTAAGTGAAGACCGACACGCGCCGGGCCGAGGCGGGGCCGGGCGCACCGCACTTTTTTTATGAAGTTAATGTTGAGAATGTATCTTGAATGTATCTCGGTTTGCGCGGGCTCCGTGGCTGCTGTGCGCTCCGTGCGCTCCGCGGCTGCGGTTCCGGTGCCGTGCGCTGCGGCGGCGGTACCTCTCGTAACTGGGGAGCCTTGTGGTTCCGCGGCCGCGGTGCGTGTCCTCACTTAAACTGTGAGGACTGTACTCAGGCCAGTAAACTAACCTGATCTTCATTCACTACTGCCACCAGGGCCACTGCCCCTCTTGGGTTGCTTCCAACTCATCCTGAAAAGGGAACAAACACATGTTCAGTGTTTTCAGTGTATTCAGACAAATCATTCAACTTAAAAAAGAAAACATGATGTCATCATCACTACTTGCGATGCAATAGTCAAATAGAAGCACTGTCAATAAAAAGGTAAACATGTTGCATGTATTATTTGTGAAATGTGGCGTTGTTTGTAGTTTAGTGTGTTTCCGCGTTTTCACGGCAGGGATGGCGTCTGCTGAGACGCTGATTCCGCGGCTGCTGTGCGTTTGGCGCTGCGGTGGCGGTACGTGTCGTGTTTGCGCTGACTGTGTGCCCCGCCGCGCGGCTTAAGTGAGGACCGACACGCGCCGGGCCGAGGTGGGATCTCGGTGCCGTGTGCTGTGGCTGCGGTACGTGTGGCAACTGAGGAGCCTGGTGGTTCAGCGGCTGCGGTGCGCGTCGCGCCGTTGTGCGGATATGGAGGGTGCGCCTGTGCGCTGCGCCACGCCGCGCGGCTTAAGTGAAGACCGACACGCGCCGGGCCGAGGCGGGGCCGGGCGCACCGCACTTTTTTTATGAAGTTAATGTTGAGAATGTATCTTGAATGTATCTCGGTTTGCGCGGGCTCCGTGGCTGCTGTGCGCTCCGTGCGCTCCGCGGCTGCGGTTCCGGTGCCGTGCGCTGCGGCGGCGGTACCTCTCGTAACTGGGGAGCCTTGTGGTTCCGCGGCCGCGGTGCGTGTCCTCACTTAAACTGTGAGGACTGTACTCAGGCCAGTAAACTAACCTGATCTTCATTCACTACTGCCACCAGGGCCACTGCCCCTCTTGGGTTGCTTCCAACTCATCCTGAAAAGGGAACAAACACATGTTCAGTGTTTTCAGTGTATTCAGACAAATCATTCAACTTAAAAAAGAAAACATGATGTCATCATCACTACTTGCGATGCAATAGTCAAATAGAAGCACTGTCAATAAAAAGGTAAACCTGTTGCATGTATTATTTGTGAAATGTGGCGTTGTTTGTAGTTTAGTGTGTTTCCGCGTTTTCACGGCAGGGATGGCGTCTGCTGAGACGCTGATTCCGCGGCTGCTGTGCGTTTGGCGCTGCGGTGGCGGTACGTGTCGTGTTTGCGCTGACTGTGTGCCCCGCCGCGCGGCTTAAGTGAGGACCGACACGCGCCGGGCCGAGGTGGGATCTCGGTGCCGTGTGCTGTGGCTGCGGTACGTGTCGCAACTGAGGAGCCTGGTGGTTCAGCGGCAGCGGTGCGCCGGAGTGTGGATATGGAGTGGCTCGGGAACAAACACATGTTCAGTGTTTTCAGTGTATTCAGACAAATCATTCAACTTAAAAAAGAAAACATGATGTCATCATCACTACTTGCGATGCAATAGTCAAATAGAAGCACTGTCAATAAAAAGGTAAACATGTTGCATGTATTAGTTGTGAAATGTGGGGTTACACTGTACTCACATCTTATACCAAACTGAGAATACAAGTGCGTGTCCTCACTTAAACTGTGAGGACTGTACTCACGCCAGTAAACCGAATCCAGTCTGGGGTTTGTAGCAGGTTTGTAGGTTTGTGCGCCACGCCGCGCGGCTTAAGTGAAGACCGACACGCGCCAGGCCGAGGTGGGATCTCGGCAGGGCTGGGCGCTGTGGCTGCGGTACGTGTCGCAACTGAGGAGCCTGGTGGTTCAGCGGCTGCAGTGCGCGTCGCGCCGGAGTGTGGATATGGAGGGTGCGCCGCGGCTTAAGTGAAGACCGACACGCGCCGGGCCGCACCGCACTTCCTTGTATCTTAAAAAAAAGAAAAGAATGCATTTGAAATTGTATTGTAGCTTGAGCATGCGCATGATTTTATTTGTCAATGTGTGCCGTGATTTCATAGCGCTGTCCACGGTGCTGAAATGAGCCTCGCTGTCATATTAAAACTCTTTTCCAGATGAGGCATTGCTACAACGATGACTTTGACAGTGTGTGGGTGTCACCATCCTCTTTCACTCACTTGAGCTTCACTAAAGAGTGCAGGTCGTCTCTCTTTTAGTTCGGCAAGGAGGAGCTGAATTCACAGTTTCTTCATGCCCGAGTGCTGCATATGTTGATGGAGACCTGTGACATAAAACACAAAGAGCTACTGATGGTGCTACGTCTGTTTTTCACTAGACTACTCATAGATATCAGTACATCAACTGACAGTTAATGTATTATTTATTTGAACTTACAATTGTACATTTATATTCAAATACATACACAAATATGAAAGAACTGTACACTATAGTGGTGGTGATTGACTGAACATCATATGTTGGGTGCACATTTAAACACAGGATCCAGGCAGCTTTCCAAGTTGCAATATTTTATTTCCAAGTAAACGGTAGTCGGTGATGAGGGGTAATGGTGGATGATTCTGTCTATATGAAAATGATAAAGGAAATATTACAATCTAGAAAGTATCAAATATACAATAAGAAATGAGGTTGTCTTAGACTAACATCAATAATACATCCACTCTTACTTTCCTCTCTTTAGCAAAGGATTAAACTCAGGAATCTAGTATAATGACACACAAGCAATAAGTAAGTCTTCATACAAGATGTAGTATCAACCAAATGAATCATTAAATGATGAACGTCCATAAAACTCACAGCCAGTGTCCCTTTGTTCTCGTGGATTGTTTGGAGGGAAAATAGGGGGGTCAAAGGGCGGAAGGGGCGGGTTATATAGGATTAGGGGTGTGGTCCAGGTAGGTGTGCCAGTGATGAGGCAGGTGAGGAGGAGACTTGGGATTTTAACAAATACATATACAATGGCCGTGCCACTTTAATATAAACCTAAAATTCGAAGGTAAAATCAATTATTAGTAATAATATACAAAGTGTTTACATTAAAAACAAAGTAACACGTCAACCACAAATCTATGGATCACACCAAGCATCTGAGAGACGTCTGAGCCAGCGGATCATTTCATCAGGACAGGCCGAGGTAACGCTGCTCTGCCCTGGGCACTGTGAGCACCGAGCGTCCGCAGAGGTCGGAGCTGATCACCTCCGACAACGTACCGCGCTGAAATCAGTTCCAGGTTGGATATTCAACAGACATTCGCTCCAGATCCAACGGCACCCTCCTCCTTCTCCACCCCGAGATAGGTGCACGATCACGGCTTGTACAAAGTCCGACCCATCGCGCTCAACAACCGTGGTCTCATTTAGGGACCATCAACGAATTACCGTTAAAAATGGATTAAAAAAAATTATGGGAGGTACTAAAATGGAATAAAAAGAGGTGTGTCCTGACTAGGCAGTCTAGTTCTATGTTGCTGCACTGTTTTGGAATCTTTAGGGTCACATGGCCTGGACGCGATTGAGATAAAATGCTAATATTTGCATTAAAGAAATGATTGAAAGTAAATCAAGTATTTAAATGGAATATAAAGAGGTGTGTCCTGACTAGGCAGTCTAGTACTATGTTTGTACACTCATTTGGAGTCTTTGGGTCACATTGCCTGGAAGCTATTGAGCTAAAATGCTAATATTTACATTATTAAAATTATAAAAAAAATAAATGAGGTAATTAAATATTAGTTTAATGTCATATGATCAAAATTAAAGTGTTAACGTTCGACTCTACACTTAGATTCAAGTGTTAAGTGTGTTTGCGGTTTGTTTCTGTCTGGTTGTGATGACTTTCTGTTGTACTCACGCCAGTAAACCGAATCCAGTCTGGGGTTTGTAGCAGGTTTGTACTGTAGCAGGTTTGCATTGGTGCTGCAAACAGAGAGTGAGACACAAACATGGGGCTGTGATGGTTTCATTAAAGACAAGAGATGAGAAGAAGACTGGAGTCAGTGAGAAAACAAGGAAACAAAGTAACGTCAAACTTACGTCTGTGATCTGTCAGCATCTCCTCTCCCTCTGGTGCGGCTGTCAACACAGGAGTTTAAATATTGGCACAATGGTCAGCCAATCAGGTGTGAAAGCTTGAAATGTTTGGGGCGGGGCTTATTATTGAAAACATGTGCGCTGTGACTGAGGAGCCTGGTGGTTCAGTGGCTGCGGTGCGCGTTGAGCCGGAGTGTGGATATGGAGTGTGCGCCTGTGTGCCGCGCCACGCCGCGCGGCTTAAGTGAAGACCGACACGCGCCGGGCTGAGGTGGGATCCTGGCGGGGCCGGGCGCACCGCACTTCCTTGTATCTAAAGAAAAAAAGAAAAGAATGCATTTGAAATTGTATTGTAGCTTGAGCATGCACATGAGTTCATTTGTCAATGTGTGCCGTGATTTCATAGCGCTGTCCACGGTGATGAAATGAGCCTCGGTGTCGGCAGCGTCACGGGGCCACCTCATTTTATATTTCCAGATTGTGGCTATGTTTGCACTGAGTGTGTTTCTTTCATTTCAACAATGTAGCCATAATGGTCTCTGGTTTTATGAAGTTAATGTTGAGAATGTATCTTGTCTGCGGGGAATGAGTTACTTCAACTTTAACCATTTAGGAAACCAATTAAGTTTATTAACTCAAACAATTTAAGCATACAAAAGTATTTGATTTGAGTACAAGTAACTCAAGTATTTGTTGTTAAAGTAACTTGGGTAAAGTGCATTGTACTAATTCCATTCAGTTAATGAAAACTACTAAGTATGTGACACTTATGTGAAACGGATTTATCTGAACTGAAATGATCTTCTTTATACAAATGTTAATACTTAAGTTGAATTGACTCTTTTCTTTCTACTAAATCAAATTATTACATTCTACTTCTGACAACTTCAAATGGAGAGCGTAGATCAGTGTGTGAGCCATTACAACCTGATTGTGAGGACCAGAGACACATGGTGAGTTTCAAAGGGAACTCCTGCAGGAACCTGATCTTCATTCACTACTGCCACCAGGGCCACTGCCCCTCTTGGGCTGCTTCCAACTCATCCTGAAAAGGGAACAAACACATGTTCAGTGTTTTCAGTGTATTCAGACAAATCATTCAACTTAAAAAAGAAAACATGATGTCATCATCACTACTTGCGATGCAATAGTCAAATAGAAGCACTGTCAATAAAAAGGTAAACATGTTGCATGTATTATTTGTGAAATGTGGCGTTGTTTGTAGTTTAGTGTGTTTCCGCGTTTTCACGGCAGGGATGGCGTCTGCTGAGACGCTGGTTCCGCGGCTGCTGTGCGTTTGGCGCTGCGGCGGCGGTACGTGTCGTGTTTGCACTGACTGTGTGCCCCGCCGCGCGGCTTAAGTGAGGACCGACACGCGCCGGGCCGAGGTGGGATCTCGGTGCCGTGTGCTGTGGCTGCGGTACGTGTGGCAACTGAGGAGCCTGGTGGTTCAGCGGCTGCGACACGCGCCGGGCCGAGGCGGGGCCGGGCGCACCGCACTTTTTTTATGAAGTTAATGTTGAGAATGTATCTTGAATGTATCTCGGTTTGCGCGGGCTCCGTGGCTGCTGTGCGCTCCGTGCGCTCCGCGGCTGCGGTTCCGGTGCCGTGCGCTGCGGCGGCGGTACCTCTCGTAACTGGGGAGCCTGGTGGTTCCGCGGCCGCGGTGCGTGTCCTCACTTAAACTGTGAGGACTGTACTCAGGCCAGTAAACTAACCTGATCTTCATTCACTACTGCCACCAGGGCCACTGCCCCTCTTGGGTCGCTTCCAACTCATCCTGAAAAGGGAACAAACACATGTTCAGTGTTTTCAGTGTATTCAGACAAATCATTCAACTTAAAAAAGAAAACATGATGTCATCATCACTACTTGCGATGCAATAGTCAAATAGAAGCACTGTCAATAAAAAGGTAAACATGTTGCATGTATTATTTGTGAAATGTGGCGTTGTTTGTAGTTTAGTGTGTTTCCGCGTTTTCACGGCAGGGATGGCGTCTGCTGAGACGCTGATTCCGCGGCTGCTGCGGTGGCGGTACGTGTCGTGTTTGCGCTGACTGTGTGCCCCGCCGCGCGGCTTAAGTGAGGACCGACACGCGCCGGGCCGAGGTGGGATCTCGGTGCCGTGTGCTGTGGCTGCGGTACGTGTCGCAACTGAGGAGCCTGGTGGTTCAGCGGCAGCGGTGCGCCGGAGTGTGGATATGGAGTGGCTCGGGAACAAACACATGTTCAGTGTTTTCAGTGTATTCAGACAAATCATTCAACTTAAAAAAGAAAACATGATGTCATCATCACTACTTGCGATGCAATAGTCAAATAGAAGCACTGTCAATAAAAAGGTAAACATGTTGCATGTATTATTTGTGAAATGTGGCGTTGTTTGTAGTTTAGTGTGTTTCCGCGTTTTCACGGCAGGGATGGCGTCTGCTGAGACGCTGGTTCCGCGGCTGCTGTGCGTTTGGCGCTGCGGCGGCGGTACGTGTCGTGTTTGCGCTGACTGTGTGCCCCGCCGCGCGGCTTAAGTGAGGACCGACACGCGCCGGGCCGAGGTGGGATCTCGGTGCCGTGTGCTGTGGCTGCGGTACGTGTGGCAACTGAGGAGCCTGGTGGTTCAGCGGCTGCGG